>NW_026897962.1:0-42525 GCF_033153095.1 Gastrolobium bilobum | reverse complement strand
ACCCACTTGCAGCCTATGGGTGATCTGCCTGGAGGTAAAGGTTCCAATTGCCAAGTGTGATTCCTCATTATTGACCCAATGAGGTTGAGACATGGCTTGAGTGGCAGTGGTTGGTTCCAGTGCAACATTTAAAGCTTTTGGTTTGAAGACTCCAGCCTTGGCACGGGTAGTCATCCGATGAGTATTGGTGACAGCAGGTGCAGGCAGTGGAGGATTTGAAGTGTTGGTGACAGTAGGTGCAGGCAGTGGAGGAGCATCTGTGATGGGATTGACCTCTGTGGGTGCTGAGATACAAGGATTTGAATTGGCAGTGGCTTGGATTAACCTGTCAGGAGAAGAAACAAATTGCAAAGTAGAAACAGTTTCATTTACAATGGTGTCAGTAGGCAAAATAATAGCATTATGATCATTAGTTACTTGAGTTGAGGACTGTGACTGAACTATAGGAATAAAGGGAATGGAGGGTAAAGTTACTGAAGTTTGATGTGGACTAGGATTTTGTGTTAGTGTTGTGAAAGGAAACAAAGTTTCATCAAATAGAACATTTCTGAAAATGAAGATTCGACCAGAGGAAGCAAGACATTTGTAGCCTTTATGATGAGGACTATAGCCAAGAAAAGTGCATTGAGTGGATCTGTAATCCAGCTTGTGAGAGTTATAGGGTCTAGTGTGAGGGTAGCAAGCACAACCAAAAGTTCTGAGATATGTGTAATTGGGAACTTTGTTAAACAGAACCTGATAAGGAGATTGGTTTTGAAGCACTGGTGTTGGGAGAAGGTTAATGATGAAGGTTGCAGTGAGGAAGGCATCTTCCCAGTACTGTGTAGGTGTAGATGAGGCAGCCATGAGTGCCAAGCCTGTTTCAACAACATGTCTGTGTTTCCTTTCGGCTGTTCTATTCTGTTGGTGAACATATGGACAAGAGAATCTATGGATAATGCCATGTTCTGTGAGAAATGGGGTTAGTTTGATATACTCCTTGCCATTGTCTATTTGGAGTGTTTCGATTTTGGTTTCAAATTGTAGTTCAACAAAAGCTTTGAACCTAGTGAATATAGTGAAGGTTTGGGATCTGTTTTGCAAAGGGAAAATCCAAGTATACCTGCTATATGCATCTATGAAACTAATATAGTATCTAGATCCATTTGTGCTTGGAGTAGCTGCAGGTCCCCAAATGTCTGAGTAGATAAGTTCAAGAGGTTTAGTATATATAGTGTCAGAATTGAAAAAGGGAAGTTGATGCATCTTGGCCATACAACATGCTTTACAAATGGCCTGATCAGTTTTATTACAGAATGGAATATTACAATGTTGAAGTACAGACTTTACAGTTTTCAAGGCTGCATGTCCTAATCGACCATGCCAAAGACCTAGAGTAGAAGAATTGAATTGACTTGATACAGTATAACAGGAAGTATTGGAAATGCTAGACAGACTCGAATTAGTACAAGTAGAAGAAGGAAACAGTCTTGGATGCTTGGACTCCTTTGCTGGCTTTGAAACAGCAGCACCCTCAAATGCATAGAGACCATTTTTAAGCTTGCCTTGGAGAAGAATCTCCTTGGTAGCCTGTGATTTGATAAAGCAGACATTAGCATGAAACTCAAAGAATACAGCATTGTCTTTTGCAAACTGAGATACACTTATGAGATTTTTGGATAAGTTGGGAACATGAAGCAAATTGGACAGTGTAAAGGCTAAAGAAGAAGATTCAAGAACAGAATGACCAATGTGCTTTATTTGCATACCTGACCCATTACCTATCTTTACGGTTTCTTGACCTGTGTAAGGTGTTTTGGATGCAAGGTTTGAGGAATCTGGTGTGAAATGGTTTGTGGCACCTGAGTCAGGGTACCATGTGGGATCAAATGCAGAGAAGAAATCTGAGGTGTCATCACTTTGTGAAGCACTGGAACTTGCCATAGTCATGTTGGATTGAATCTTGGAAGGTGCTGAAAACACTTGTTGCTGCTGCTGCTCAAATGGATTGGGATAGCTTTGACTGAAGCGATGGTAACACTCCCAGCCAGAGTGACCATATTTGCCACAAACCTGACACTGCTGTTTGCCTCCATTGAAAACATAACCAGTTTGGAAATTGTTATTGTTGAAGCGACCTCCACTTCTGAAACTTCTTCCTCTGTAAGGCGCATTGCCTCTGTATGGACCTCCTCTGCTGTTGAAATTGGAAGGACCTCCCCTATTGTTGAAGTTAGAAAAACCTCCTCTGAAATTGCCTCTTCTGAAATTCATCTGTGTGAAATTGGCTTGGAGATGATTCAAATCATGTTTCTTGTGTTTTTCAATTCGTTCTTCCTGAGCTAGCAGTAGAGCTTCTATCTCATTAACACTGTAGGCATCAGATCTTGAGGTCACTGAGGTAATAAACGGATCATATTCTTCACCTAATCCATCAAAGATTGCATCAATATGGTCCTCAACAGAAACCTTGGAACCAGTTGCTGCTAGTGCATCGACTATCTTCTTAATCTGCAAGAGATATTTTGAAACAGGTCCTTCTTTCTTGGTGTTCTTGAGTTGAATCTTGAGCTGTTTTATTTTGGCACGAGTTTGGGAAGTAAAGAACTCTTCAAGATTCTTCCAAACTTCATATGAATAATTGCAGCCAACCATTCTGGTGTGCATCGACTCAGACATTGAAGCCAAGAGCCATGACATGAGGAGCTGATCTTGTTGCTCCCAGATTTCTTTTTCTACGGCAGATCTGATATTAGCAGCATCATCTTTGCTGATGTATTTCTGCAACTTGAATCCTTTAATCGTGGCCATAGCCTGTTGTTTCCATGGTAAGAAATTTCCATCATCCAGCTTAAATGATACTGGATTGGAAAAAGTGTGTAGAGGAGAGGATGAACTCGCGGAAGCAGAAGACGATTCTTGAACTGTGGCCATGGATCGAAGTAAGCTCTGATACCATGTAAGGTATCAGATGCATATGCAGATAACAAGAAAGGAAGAAAAGCTAAAAGAGATTGAATGAGAATTGTATTGAATAATGAAATACACTGAGATACCAGATCCGTATATAGAGGGATTCTGTTATGATTAACAGAATATAAACTTGACAGTTATAACTAACTTGGCTAAACTAATCTATTAGCTATATTACTCTATCAAACAGAAATATGAAATCAAGAATCCATTCAGATCTGTTACTCTACTCACTGCCTCTCACCCATTGCTTCATCCTGCCATAACCACCACAAATAAAAAAATTGAAAAAAAAATAGAAACAGTAAAATGTAGAAAAAGAAAAACGGATACCTGATTTGGAGATATCAAATTAAAATGGCACAACAAACCACACTTTCAACCCGAGAATGTATCTGACAAAATCTATAAAAAAATAGAATATAAATAATAAAAAAAAAAATCCTAAAATGCAAATTTCCAAGAAAAGAGTCGGTAAAGCTTATCACAATGCGTGAGATGAAAGAGTGTATATGAAAATATCATCATCCTCTATAAAAAAGGATGAAGAAAATAGCTTAGTGCAGACACCATGATTCTAATGAGAAGAAGGAAGCGTTAGGGAGGTGTGGGTTAACAAAGTCAGAGTGTGAGGTTTTGATGAAAAACAAGTAAATTTAAAAAAATACATCAATAAAGTTGTAGCGGTTGGGGAAAGATTATACTTAAAAACTTTTTTTTTACAATTATATTTTAATATTGTTGATTGATTTTCGTCAATCAACAGATATGATTTTCACAAATTAAATTTATTAATTAATTATTAATTTTCAATAAATGATAACTGTTGATTGACAGAAATCAACGGTATTAAGATATGGTTGTAAGAGATTATAAAAAAAAAAGATTGTAAGTATAATCTTTTTCTATCAAATAATAAAGAAAATTATATAAATTATGGTAGTCAAAATATATCACTTTATATAAATTAATAAAATAATATAATGCAAAGTGACATTCTTTAAAAATGTCAAAATTTGGTTTTATTAACCTCCAATAAATAACTCCCACAAATCACATAATTTTTCACAGTGAGCCTTTGAAACGAATCTCTCTCTTATTTGTGCAATTCTGTACATCTTTGTTTTAAAAATAGAAAAAATATTTCTGCAGTTAATACAGATAAATTATCTGCATTTATTTCTAAAACGACGTCGTTTTGGTATTGAAATCTTAAAAAATTATAAATATAAAGACTATTATAACCCTGAAATAAATTAAAATTTCAAAAACACCATGATTTCTGCCCCAAAACGATGTCGTATTGGGCGTACTGCAGATAACTTATCTGCAGTAACTGCAGAAAAAGCGAACCCGGCAAAGGCATCAACTGGTTTTAAAAGCTCGTTGGGCAAGTCAATTAAAATAAATCTAGATAAAATCACTTGCTCAATCATGCCAAGTCATAAAATCAGTGTTTAAAAATCCGGCTCAGCAATCGACTCTGCCGAGGTCAGGGGTCACGGGGTCATGGGTTCAACCGGGGGGTCACGTCACGGGGTCACTACGCTAACCCGGTTTTATATATTGAAAAAATATAAATATATATCTCCTATATGAAAATATTAAAAATCAACTCACCAATCATCAAAAATTCAAAATATACTTAACATAATTCACAAATTCCAACCACAAGTCAATATTACACAACCTAATTAAAGTATCAAGATACCAAAGTACAAAACTCATATTCTAATGATACCCAAGTATCAAGATACCACAAGTTTAGGTCGCTGGGAGAGAAGAGAACGATTAGATTTAGGTTTGTAAGCATTTTTATTTTATTTTATTTTTAATAAAATGACGTTGTTTTATGAAATTTTCTTTAAAAAAAAACATGCAGTGACCCCCTTTGACCCCTATGACCCGGGAGTCATTAAAACCTGGCCGGGTTTTGGGGGTCGGAGGGGTCGATGTGCATATAGGGTCCAACTTGCGACCCCAACCCTCAAAGGGGAGGGGTCAGGGTTGACCCGGGTCAACCCGGGAGTGGAGTGGGGTTTTAAAACAATGCATAAAATAACATGATTTAAAGGGAAAAAAAGATAATAAATGAGAAAAACTTCAAAATATTTTTTACCCGGGTCAACTTGCGATTCCCGCTGAATGCATTCTTGGGGAGGGGGCTGAACCTTTAGCCATCACTGTTCCCCCGCACTGCGGATTAGTCCCATAGCCGGCTCAAAGAGTCGAAGCTCGTGGGGATACCAGAGGGAGCCAACTCGTCTCAAAGAGATAATTAGGGTTGGGTAACTCAAAAAAAAAAAAAAAACTTTAGCTAAATTATAAATTACTCATTTTATTTTTAAATTTGTAGTAAATTACTTCTTCAAGTTTTTAGCTTTTATAATTTACCCAATTGAACTTTAAATAGTAATTTATATTTTTTTATTTAAAATTAAGTTTAATGCAACTTTGCCTCTTAATATTAGAAAGTATATGGCTATAAAAGAGATAAACATACTTAAAATATTTAAAGTTTAGGTAGATAAATTACAATAATCAAAACTTAAGGAATAATTTGCCTATAATTAATATTTGCAGCAGGTATTTAAGTCTTACATGTAAGGTTTGTGCCTAAGGGTTGTGACGTACGACTAGAGATTGTGTCGTGGTTAGGTTTAAGGTTAGGACTCGTGTTTTGGTTTATGGTTAGGGTTAGGGCTATGGTTTATGGATTATGAATTAGGGCTGGGGTTTATGGGTAGATTTTGAATTAGGGTTTGGGAAAGGACTTCTGTTCCGGATTTAAGATTAGTGTTAGACATTAGGGTTAGGACTTGTGTTTTGGGATTAGGGTTAGGGTTTTGTGAAACGCTAAGTGCACTAGAATTTATAGCAAAAAGGAAGAGGAAATCCTAGCAAAACCAAAGGACTCGGTCCATCATAGACTTGTAATAAAATACTAAGTGACTAGGTGTTTGGTAGGTGGTTTCTTTTAGGATGATTTAGAAAGTTGATATAGGTTTCCTAGTTGATCATGTTTGATATAAAGTTTTAAAATTTTTGCCTATCATTCAAATTTGCATAGCAATCTTAGTTTGTGTGTAAAATTGAAAAAATTTCCATTTGAGAATACCACCAGAGGGTGGTATTCTCATTATCCCATCAAACCAAAAAGTAGAAAAAAAAGCAATGGACACAAATATCCCTTCTCAAAAAACATGCCAAAAGAAAGTTAGAGAGAGAGAGTCTTATTTATATTTAGTCAAGGGTTAATTTGGTAATTTCATCCCATTAATATTTTACTTTCAACCAAATATAGATTCATAAAACTTAACTTATTTTCCTGATAACAATTTGTTCTACCAAACAATTTTTTTTAACTTTCTTACCAAACCCATTTTCCCACCATATTTCTAATAATTATATTTCTTTGGTAAATTTTTTTTCCTCTACCAAACATTCCCTAAGTGAACATAGAGATTGTAAAATGCCAAGTGGACTACAAATACAAATAATCCCAACAAAATATGCAGAACAGAAGGCAACAACAGTGTAAGAGATGCAAAGTGCCTTCAATCAATTATCAATTAGTGTCTCTGTTGAATTGTATATTTTTTATGATTGGAAAGATTTAATTTATGATTTGATTGACCAATTTATGTAGCAATTAAAGGGAATCCGTTACATGGAGTGATTGTAGGAATTATGTGGAGAGATTTTAGGAGTTTTAATTTCCTGATTATTTGTAATTTTCTTCCTTGATTTATAGCTGATTTGTAGCCTGATTTATGTCTGATTTGTAACTCTAGTACTTTGTATATAATGACCTCTGTTGAGGTAGAAGAAATACAAAATAAATTACTATTTTATAGAGTTTTTTGATTTTTAACATGGTATCAAAGCCTCTATTCTAATCTAGCAAAGGGACTGCAATATCAGTCTCACATCAAAGCAATGGCCACTACCTCTGATGAAAGTCCCCAGCAGCCCACTACCAATGCTGCTTACTCGGGTACTGTTGGTAAAACTCCTTTTTTCCCTGCATGTTCTCGAGATGATATTTGGGTAATTGACACTGGAGCTTCTGATCATATGATAAAGGATTTTAGTAAGTTGCATTGTTTTTTCCCTTCTTCCCAATCATTCATTTCTACTGCTAATGGCAGTACCTCTTCTATCACTGATAAGGGATCTCTTATCCTGTCTGAACATCTTCATTTGACTTCTGTTTTGGTTGTCCCTTCCCTTGAATATAACTTACTTTTTGTTGCCCAACTTACTAATACCTTGAATTGTACTGTCACCTTTTGGCCCTCATTTTGTGTGTTCCAGGACATTTCCATTCGGAAGACTCTTGGCTATAGTGTTAAGTGAGATAAACTTTACTATCTGGATGTCACCGGAAAGAGACATAATTAATTGGGAGAGGTCAATCATGCCAGTAGTGAAGATAAGGCTCGGGAAACAATTTGGCTTTGGCATAAAAGACTAGGACATCTCTCTTTTGGTTATTTGAAAAAATTACATCCAAGATTATTTTCTAGTTTGAATATTGATGATTTCCATTGTAACACATGTGAACTAGCAAAAAGCCATCGTATTTCCTATTCTCTTAGTAGTAATAAAAGTTCAATTCCTTTTGAAATTATTCACTCGGATGTTTGGGGACCGGCTGGTGTCCCTTCCCTATCTAAAGCTCGATACTTTATGACATTTATAGATGAATGTACTCGAATGACATGGGTCATGTTGTTGCATACGAAAAGTGATGTAGTTACAGCCTTCCAAACCTTTCACCAAATGGTAGCCACTCAATTTCAATGTCAGATCCAAATTTTACAATCTGATAATAGGATCGAATATACAGATAAATCTTTTGCGCAATTCTTAAATCACAAGAGAATTAGACATCAGACCTCTTGTACTTATACACCACGGCAAAATGGTTTGGCCGAAAGGAAGAATAAACAACTTATGGAGGTTGTTCGTGCTTCTCTCTTTGGCATGAATATGCCCCGTTATTACTGGGGTGAAGCTGTTCGCTCTGCTTCTTATTTGATTAATCGTACCCCTTCTAGTGTCATCAACTTTGTGACTCCGTAACAGAAGTTTGAATCACTACTTTCAGTTTCCCATATTCCCAATCTTGAGCCTCGTGTGTTTGGCTGCACTGTTTATGTTCATATTCCCAAAGTACTGCGTAACAAACTAGATCCATGTGCTAAAAGGTGTGTGTTTGCTGGTTACTCTGATGTTCAAAAAGGATACCGATGTTATGATCCCCAACAACAAAAAGTACATATCACTTTAGATGTCTCTTTTCGGGAATTTGAACCTTATTATTTAGGGGGAGTTTCTGGGTCTCCTCTTCAGGGGGAGAGTTACTATGAAGAGCAAGTCCAATTAGCCACCTTGAATGGAGGAGGAACTGAAGCAACATATACAGGTGTGGAGAATGTTAAAGTCTTACACTCTGACTCTCCGGTAACAACAGAAATACCTTGCTTAACACCAGAAACTGAGGGATCTCTCCGGGACCACCATAATCCAACAGAGGTAATTTCTAATCCTACTCCTCTTGAAGAAAATATCTTTCAGAATGATAATCTACCCACTGAAAGTGTCATTGTGTTTCTTGATATTCCTACTGAAATCATGATTGATTCTGGTGACGTAACTCTCAGAAGATCACATAGGATCAATAAGGGTGTCCCAAAGGAACTGTATGAACCTGACCCCAATGCTAAAGCTAAATATCCTATTAGTAACTATGTGTCTAATCACAGGTTGTCTGAGTCATATGCTATTGTTGTTGATCAATTGTCCAGTATATCTGTCCCTAGTAATGTGCAAGATGCATTGGAGAATCCGAATTGGAAGAAGGCAATGAATGATGAAATGGAGGCCTTGCAAAAGAACTCTACATGTAGGGGTGTCAATATAGGTTATGACACGTAGGTCGACCCGCGACACGACACGAAAATTCGTGTTCGGGTTGACCCGCAAAAAAATTCGTGTCGTGTTCGTGTTAGGAAAAATGACACGTAAAAAATTCGTGTCGTGTTCGTGTTGAGGTATTCGTGTTCGTGTCGACCCATATTTTTTTTAATTATTTTATTTTTATTTTTTTATTATTATTTTTTAAATTTTTTTTAATTTTGAACCATTTTTTTTAATTTTTTTTTGTCAATTACCGTTTTGACCCCTATTTTGCGTGTTATTCGTGACGTGTTGTGTCAACCCGCAAAAAATTCGTGTCGTGTCAGTGTTGAAGATTTTGACACGAATAAAAATTCGTGTCGTGTTAGTGTTGATGTATTCGTGTCGTGTCAAATTCGTGTCGTGTCAACCCGTTTTGACACCCCTATCTACATGGGAGCTCGTGCCCTTACCAGATGGAAAAAGAACCATTGGATGTAGGTGGGTGTTTACTGTAAAGCTCAAGGCAGATGGAAGCATTGACAGGTACAAAGCTAGATTGGTGGCAAAAGGATACTCGCAAAAGTATGGAGTAGACTACCAAGAAACCTTTGCACCAGTGGCTAAGCTCAATACAATCTGAATAATTATGTCCATAGCTGCAAATAGAGATTGGCCACTACGACAATTTGATGTAAAGAATGCATTCTTAAATGGAGATCTCGAAGAGGAGGTGTACATAGAGATACCACCAGGTGTCAAACAAAGTTCTTTTAGTGAGAATAAAGTTTGTAAATTGAAGAAAGCCTTACATGGACTTAAACAATCCCCTAGAGCATGGTTTGGGAGATTTTATTCTGCAATGAGGAGATTCGGATATAAACAAAGCAATGCTGACCACACCTTGTTCATTAAACACAAGGAAGGAAAAGTGACCATATTGATTGTCTATGTAGATGACATGGTCCTGACAGGAGATGACATAGATGAGATGAAACTTCTGCAAAAGCAACAAGCAAGAGAATTCGAAATGAAACATCTAGGAGACTTGAAATACTTCTTGGGAATCGAGATAGCAAGATCAAAACAAGCTATTTATCTTTCACAAAGGGAATATGTACTAGATCTCCTCACTGAGACTGGAATGCTCGCGTGTAAGCCAACAGAAACACCGATTGAAATGAATCATGTGCTTGGAATATTTCTGAATCAAAAGCCAGCAAATATTAGTCAGTACCAAAGGTTGGTTGGAAGACTGATATACTTGTCTCATACGAGGCCAGATATTGCATATTCCGTAAGTGTTGTAAGTCGCTTTATGCATAAACCAAGCGTAGATCACATGAATGCAGTGTACCGAATTCTGAGGTACTTAAAGGGTGCCCCTGGCCGAGGATTGTTGTTCTCAAAAAACAAAGTCACATGTGTTGAAGGTTGCACTGACTTTGATTGGTCTGGAGATAAAACAACAAGGCATTCCACATCAGGTTATTTCACCTTCGTGGAAGGTAATTTAGTTACTTGAAAAAGCAAGAAACAGAAAGTAGTAGCAAGATCAAGTGCAGAAGCAGAATTTCGAGGCATGGCTCAAGGAGTATGTGAGCTATTGTGGGTCAATAGCATATTAAAAGACTTGGGAATTTGTTATGACAAACCAATGAATCTCCATTGCGATAACAAGGCTGCCATTGAAATAGCAAATAATCTTGTGAAACATGACCGAACCAAACATGTGAAAATTGACCGACATTTTATCAAGGAGAAGCTAGATCAGAAAATTATACAGTTCCCATTTGTTAAATCTGAAGATCAATTAGCTGATATACTTACTAAAGCTGTTTCAGGAAGAGTTTTTCAAGGTGCAATTGACAAGTTGAACATGATTGACATCTATGCTCCAACTTGAGGGGGAGTGTTGAGTTGTATATTTTTTATAATTGGAAAGATTTAATTTCTTATTTGATTGACCAATTTATGTAGCAATAAAGGGAATCCATTACATGGAGTGATTGTAGAAATTATGTAGAGATATTATAGGAGTTTTAATTTTCTGATTATTTGTAAATTTTTTTCTTGATTTATGGCTGATTTGTAGCCTGATTTATGTCTGATTTGTAACTCTAGTACTTTGTATATAATGACCTCTGTTGAGGTAGAAGAAATACAAAATGAATTACTATTTTATAGAGTTATTTGATTTTTAACAGTCTCCAATTTAGATGTCACTATGTATGGCTGAACCTAGCATTAACCATGGTTAAGTAAGGTTAATTCCAATGAAATGCTATGGTAGTAATCCCAAATCCCCAAAGTGTATACTAGGAAAAATAGGATCGATGTAAAGAAACCTTGTAAAGTGGTTTAATACATCCTGTTTCACAGATGTAAATTTCTCAAACATATATGTAATTACAAGTCCTTATAAAGTTTTCGCATAATGCGAAGGAGGAATTTACTATTTCGTCTGAAGGAGTAAAATGAAATAGATAAGAGATAAGGGAGTTAAAAATAAAAAAATATAAAACTGGTTCAATAGATAAAGTACTTGTTGTAAGCAGGAGAAGTCAACGTAAACCAAATTAATAAAATGGTAGTAAATCGCAGCCTATCTACACACCAAACTCCCACAACAACCTAAAGCAAAAAGAGTGGAAGATTTTGGTATTGGTCAAAAGGGACAAGGCTTGCCTTGTGATTTATCGGCTCGGCCAAGCCTGTCTTTGTTGTAGACATTTTTCACGACCAAGTCAAATCCATGTTGTTATTCTGTATTTTGTTTTCAATTTAGTTACATTTTTGGGAGATGTAATATATGACAAATTATTTATAGGCTTATAGCTCATTTGCTAATTTTTTGTACTTAGCATTTGGATTTTGGATGAATGGCTTGCCTATTTCCAATGTTGTTAATTGTTTTTGATGAAATCATTTCCATTCTGTTTAATCACTAATATTATATCTGGTATGAAAGAATGGATGCCATTTAATTATGAAATTAGATTTGTCATGGACCTGACAAAAGCCTACATTCTAGAAGACCCAAACAAGACTAATGACTAAGAGGGAATTAAGAAAATATTTCTTAATTATACTAATCCTATTATAGCAACAATGAATCAATAGTTGGACCTCAATACTCTTAGGAGACCCAGAAGTCCATTCCTGCCAAGTAATCCATCTATAAATAATACGGTACACAGACTCTAAACCCTCTTTCTTAGCTTGTCACTGCACATACCCCACGCCTTGACTATGTCGTTTGTATTATTGTGCATAGTAATCCGCTGATCTCTAGGATACCTCTCTCATAGATACTTGAGAGAGACAAACATATCTCATATTAACATATCATTCTATGATTGGAAATCCCATATTAACATAGGGAAAACATTTTCTCCTTTTAAAGGAGAAATTTTTTCTCATGTTAGTGACTGAAAGCATATGTGGGTCCCACCTTTAATTTTTTTCTCTTTCCACTATTTTGTGGGACCCACTTATACAATGTGTCACTAACATGAGAAAAATTTTCTCCTTTAAAAGGAGAAAATGTTTTCCCATTAACATAACAAGATTATTTCTATGTTTGCTTGGATACGATAACTAATTCACTCAAAAAGTTGTTCGAGTGAATATTACAACGTTGGCATTCACGTGAGGCGGTTTTGACATCTGAGTGATTTAAGATTTTTCTAAAAATACTACTTTTAGAAATTTGAGACGAATTTATGAAAAGTTTTAATTTTTAAGGAAGGAGTTGAAGTGTAACTAGTTTTGTTTATGCTTACCTTGATGGTAATACATCTCAAGTGAGTCATGCATAATGGTTTGGATTTGAGCATGGAAAAACAAGGAGTGACAAATTAATTTCAAGCATACATTACATGACAGCAACAGCATTGTAGATTGATTTGCAGCGAATGAGGTGGAGAAAAGGAAAGGAATGCAAATGTATAACTCGATGCCTCAAGTGATGTGATGCAGTTATATAAGGCTGATATAATAAAAGCGGTGTTAGTGAATCGTGAGGCTCTATTGTGATTCTTTTGTTTGCTTTGGGGCACGAGTCCTCCTTTTTTATGAAACATAAAAGTAAAAAATTAGTGACACTTACAAACTAAACAATAAATTTTAGATCTTAGAAATAAAAAATATAATTTATACCTTAAATTAAAATAATAAATAAATAAATTCTATTTAAGCCTCCCATTAATGGGAAATGTAATACTTATCATCATTTTAGTCTTATCACTTGATTGATTATCGTTGGATCAATTTGAAATCAACGATTGAAAGAGATAAATAAATAACTATTATAGATCTTGTTCCGAGTTTGATTCATTACCCGACTTTGGCCTGCCCTTGGGTCCAGATCATGGGTTTGATCCCATGATCTCACTCTTCTCCATAACTGCCATGATCACCACTAAAGGAACTGCTCTATACCCATGATCCTCCTCCTTAACTGCTCATGAGAACCTCTATATATACACTGATAGTACCAAAGGAATAGACCAGATCAGATCCATCATTAGCCTATCTCAAATACCATACTTAACCTAATGTTAATGTTCAACCCCGAACAGATGATCTCACTCTTCTCCATAACTGCCATGATCACCACTAAAGGAACTGCTCTATACCCATGATCCTCCTCCTTAACTGCTCATGAGAACCTCTATATATACACTGATAGTACCAAAGGAATACACCAGATTAGATCCAGCATTAGCCTATCTCAAATACCATACTTAACCTATTGTTAATGTTCAACTCTGAACAGATCTTAAAATATTGATCCAACGATAACCAAATAATAGTGATAAGTTTAAAATGATAATAAAAATAACTCCCCTTCATTAGTATGTTTACATTTGCTTTAAACTTTTTAAAAATATTTTTTTGTAATTTAATATTTTGTCTAAACTAAATATCAATTTATATAACAATGATTAAAATGTGTTAAGTTCACAGAAAAATTAATACAAATTTATATGCACATAACAGAGCTCTCTTGATAGGTTTTCAACCGTCCAACTCCCGCCCTTGGTGGTTGATAAGTCTATGCAATGACTTAGAACACACGGTGATTGATATAAAAATGTGAGAAAAAGAATACTTTATGGTTAATGTTAAATCCCAATTGTGGAATAAAAGAATGATGGGTTGTTTTTGATGTTTCAGGTCCAAAAAGGAATGAAAGAAATGGACCAATAAATCAGAAGAAGAAAGAATTTTTTTTTTAAAGAGACAAGCCTAATTGAAAAGAGAAAGACCCAATTCAGCCTCAGAAAGAAAAAAAAAGGAGGAAGAAAAGGTTACGACCCAAAAACAATCAAGTCAGCAGATGCATTTCCATTTTCCACCCAAGTGAACCCTAACCTTCACTGCTCAAGCCATTACTCTTGCCCTAGCCACGAACGCACACCAAATCGTGAACCCCTCATCTCAAGCCAACCACAGAGCCATTCAATCAACCATTCAGCCCCATTTTTTGTTAGCCATCGAACCACACAAGCCGTTCCTTGTAATGATTCATGTGACCCTTGTCTTAGAAACCTGACTCTAACTGAATCGTAACGTGGAGGTTGTTACAAGCGTGGAGAAGGACCCCTTTTGGTGGAGCACTTGAAGAGAGCGTGAAACAAGGATTGTTGGTGTGACGTGAGAGCAAGGAGCGCATGTGGAGACTGAGGCTGAAAGGGCCCAAAGCCCATGCATGTGCTCGAGTATAAAAGCTAAGGAATTTTGTAGAAGGGGCTTCTTCTTCCTTTTGTAATTTTTCTCTCGGACCTTCTTCTATTTTTTCCCTTCTTTATGTTGTTTCTGCATGTTTGGATACTGTAATTTCTGGTTGTGTTATTCTGGATGTTGAGCACATTGACGAAGCTATCTATGTGAATAACATTCGTACTGTAGCTTTTATATTTCTGCGATTTCTATTTCTTTTGTAGTTTTTCTTCATCTCTATTAATTAGCTCAATCCTTATGGATTTGAGCTAGACTCTCTAAGGGTTGGGCGTTTGAGACCCCAACTATAGTGAATGATGCAATTTATCTTTCTGATATGAATGTTTACTTTTCGAAGTTCATCTCTGCTTATTATTTGAATGCTGTATTTATTTTGGCCGAATGGATTACATGTGTGTTAGGAGAGGGGTATTGGGAAATATTTGTCTCTAAAAACTGAGTTGAATTCATGGACTCAAATAAGGATTTATTTGAGGGGTAGTTCTGAAAAAGAATTTACTCCTCCATGTGGCTAAGAGGACCTGAGCTTCAAGCCTTTATTTTCATAAGCTTAGGGATAAGTGGTTTGAGAAAAAAAGGGACAAAGATTTTTAAGGGATTAAAGATCTACAATTGTCTGCCAACGGAAAAATAATTTGTAAATTCTTTTTCTTAAGTAAGTTGCATCAAGAGTTGTAGGGAAGAAATCAAAACCCAACCCAAATTTTTCCAATTAGAACTCTTAAAGTCTTTGTTTTCAATTCTGATTTCTTTTTAGTCATTCAAACTCTTTACAATTTTGTGAAAATATCATCAAACTGAAAATGCGAAAAGTTATTTTCTCAACTTCTTGTTTTTTTTATACCAGTAGTGAACAAGTTTTTGACATCAATTTTTAATCTGAACCTTCGAGTGATCATTAATTTCTGATTTCTCTTATTTTTCAGTTTAACCAATTTAACATTAATTTCGTTTTAGAATTTAGTTGAGCAATTGCAATTTTTCTTTTGTACTTTTTCGCTAAAAAGATCCTTGTGAGAACGATATTGAAATTTTAAATACAAACTATATTACTTGTGGCTGCGTATACTTGCGTATATGGTCTTGCCGCTCCCCACAGCTGATGCAATGGGCATTGCTTTTGTAAGGATGTAGTTCAATTTATCTTTTTCATTTTTGCTTAATTTTATCTTTGTACCAAAAAAAACGTTTACTTCAATTTAATATTTATTATCAATGATATATTAAATAGTTTAAAATTTAAGATATTATTCTCATTTTAAGATAGATGCATAAATGATTGACATAATTTAAAGAGAGAAGATATTATGTCTATTTTTTTCATGCTTATTCTATCTATTATTTTTCAATATTGTTAGATCAAAATCTTAAGAGAAAAAAATGAAGTTAATTGAGATTTTAATCTAACAATATATAAGGTTAGCAAGTAAAGTATATGGGAAAAGTGTGTATAATTTTAAAAGATGTAAAGTTGTGTCATTTTAAGAGAGAGAAAGAGATAGATAAAGGAGGAGAGAGAGTTGACAAAAAAAATAAAAGTGTAAATCCCACCTCTTTGTGAGAGTGAAAGAATGTAAGTTGTGTAATTTAAAAGTATATACACTTTTCCCAAAGTATATATAAAAAAGTATTTATAATTTTTGTTGTTTATTGAAAAAAAAATATGTATAAAAAAAGGCATGCAAAATATTTTATATATCCCTAATTTAAAATTTGTTTTTACCTGAAGAATAGAGATGTGTTTTATTCATAAATATGTTCAGCCTTAAATAGGGTAACGTATATAAAAGGATGTATAAACTATACAAATCATTCTGCCAACTAATACATTTAAATTTAAATCAAAACTGAAATACATTTAGATCTAAACAGATATATTCAAATAAAAACAGCTTCAATTGTTTACCACAAAAAAAAAACAGATTTAATTAAATTTTTGTTAAAAAGAAAACTTACAAGTAATTTTTATAGTATAATAGGGACATTATGTTAAGGGTGCAGAACCCTTAAGAACAGAAAAGCACAAAAACAGAACAACTTTTGTATATTCCAATGAATGCCACGTTTGTACATGTGTAGTGTTTATATACAAACACTTACTTCTAACAGAATTTGCCATCTCATCTAACTAACTAACCAACCCATCACTTATTCAACTAACCTCCTATTTTACATGCTATTAACAGTAACCATGGTCTGGTTACTTAGTGTTAAAATCCTTAACCCACAAGGGTGCACTCTTCAACCTTCTAACCCTCATCGTATCATTCGCCCCTTCTTGTAAAGGAACCTTGACCGCAAGGTTCAATTCTGGATACTGGACCTGCAAGTCAGATTCATCTTCCCAAGTAGCATCCTCTGGTAAAGCATTGGACCATTGAACCAACCATTGCTTATGGTTCCCTGTAGAACGAGACATCAAGACAGCAAGTGGTTTCTGTATTGGAAAGTTATCATGACTCAACTCTGGAAATGTGGGAACCAAATCTGGGTGATCTCCCCGGAAGGGTTTAAGTACGGATACATGGAATGAAGGATGGATCTTACAGCCATCTGGTAATTGCAACTGGTAAGATACTGGACTTAGAACTCGAATAATAGGAAAAGGACCAAAGTACCTCTTAGCCAACTTTTGATTCGATCTCTTGGCCACTGAAATCTGTCTATATGGCTGTAGTTTAACCAAAACCAAATCACCTACCTTCAAGGTAATATCTTTTCTGTGCCTATCAGCCTGCATTTTCATGCGGTTTTGAGCCCCTTGCAAGTTCTTCTTCAATCTGGCCAACAAATCATTTCTATGAGATAAAGTGGCATCCACAGCTTCCACCTTAACTGATCCTGGCGAGTAATGAGGTATCATAGTGGGTAGCTTCCCATATAAAGCTTGGAATGGACTCATCCCCGTGGAAGAATGTACAGCCGTGTTGTAATGCAACTCTGCCCAACTTAAGTAAAAAGACCATCTGTTATTTTCTTCATGGCAGAATGCTCGAATGTATTGCTCTAGATACCTGTTAGTGACCTCAGTTTGGCCATCACTTTGGGGATGGTAAGAAGTGCTTGTCCATAGGGTAGTTCCACTATTTTTAAACAAGGTGGACCAGAAATGACTGATGAATATACTGTCTCTGTCCGAAACTATGGTTTTGGGAAAACCATGTAGTTTAACCACCATATCACAGAAAAGAGAGGCTACCTTAGCAGCTGTGAATGGATGGGCCAATGCACCAAAGTGTGCAAACTTGGTGAGTCTATCCACAACAACCAAAATCACTTGAAATCCCTTGGAAGGAGGCAATCCAGTGATGAAGTCCATGCTCAAGTCTTCAAATACTCCATCTGGTATAGGGAGGGACTGTAACAACCCAAGAGGAGGTGTGGTAGCAGTCTTGATTAACTGGCAAACTGAGCACTGCTTAACAAAAGTGGTGACATCCTTCCTCATGTTTGGCCAATAAAATGATGCAGATAGCCTAAGCAAGGTCCTGGTAATGCCAGCATGGCCCCCAAGAGGAGTTGCATGGGCCTCATTAATCAAATCCTGACTCGACTTGGATTTGGAACTCAGTAAAAATCTATTTTGATGAAACAAAAGTCCATCCTTCACTGTAATGTGAGGATCAGTGTGGTCCCCATTTGTAATTCTCAGATGCAATGCCAATAGTTCCGTATCAGAAATATTCTCTTCCCTAATTTGCTTGACAATATCAAAACTCACTTGAGAGATTAAAGAAAAAAAGGTACCTGTAATTTCCTCCCCTTCATCCCTTCTGGATAAGGAATCTGCAACAGTGTTGGAAGCTCCAGATTTATATTCTATGGTGAAATCATACCCCATCAATTTGCACACATATTTCTGCTGCTCAAGTGTTTGAATTGTTTGAGTCAATAGTTCCTTGAGACTTCGATGATCAGTTCTAATAACAAACTTGGACCCTAGCAAGTAGTGTCTCCATTTTTTAACAGCTTCTGTCAAAGCATATAGTTCCCTTACATAAGTGGATGCCAACTGCATTCTCACCCCCAACTTTTTACTAAAGAACGCAATTGGATGCTTTTGTTGTAACAACACAGCCCCAACTCCAATTGATGAAGCATCTGTTTCAATGATAAATGGTAAAGAAAAATCAGGAAGAGCCAAAACTGGGGTTGAAGACATGGCCTCCTTCAAAGCTATGAATGCTGTAGAAGCTCCTTCATTCCAAGAAAAAGAGTCAGCCCTCAACAGATCAGTCAAAGGAGCTGCTAAGGCTGCATATTGCCTTATAAATCTCCTATAGTATCCGGTAAGGCCAATGAAACCTCTTAATTGCTTGACAATCTTTGGTTGAGGCCAAAGTAGCATTACCTCAATTTTCCTTGGATCTGCCTTCACCCCTCCCTTTGAAACAATATGGCCTAAATAATCAATTTCTGATAATGCAAAACCACACTTGCTCAATTTAACCACAAACTGATTCTGCTTCAAGCATTCAAGCGTCAATTGTAAATGCTCCAAATGGTCTCCAAAAGAAGCACTATAAATCAAAATGTCATCAAAGAAGACAATGATGAACTTCCTCAAATAAGGTTTGAACATTTGATTCATAGCACTTTGAAAGGTTGAGGGTGCATTAGTTAGCCCAAAAGGCAGCACCAAAAACTCATAATGCCCTTCATGAGTTCGAAACGCAGTCTTGGGTGTGTCATGAGGAACCAACCGAATTTGGTGGTAACCACTCCTCAAGTCCAGTTTTGAAAAAAATTCAGCACCCTTCAACTCATCTAATAGCTCATCAATGGTGGGAATTGGAAAACGATCTTTGATGGTGATGTGATTCAATGCTCTATAATCAATGCACATCCTCCAAGAATGGTCTTGTTTTCTCACCAATAACACAGGAGAAGAGAATGGACTGTGACTGGTCTTAATAAAACCTGTAGCTAAAAGTTCTGCTACTTGTTTCTCAATCTCATTCTTTTGGTGATGTGCATACCTATAAGGCTTCACACTAACAGTTTTGCTCCTTCAACAAGGTGAATTGCATGATCACAAGCTCTTGAAGGAGGGAGGCCCTGTGGCAATTGGAATACAGATTGGTATTGCATCAAAACGTGCCAAACAGCAGAGGGTACTTGATCCTGTAGTAAAAGAAGCTCAGGCAATTGATGTGCTGAGGAATCAGCGGAAACAACAGCTGCTGTTAATGCATTACATATCCCCTCCCGACTCTTGGAATCCTCATTCTTGTTTTCTCCCACTAATATGATTCGTTTGTGATTCCAAACAAATTCCATGGACATCTCACTATAATCATGGATCACCCTGCCCAAGGAACTCAGCCAACAAATTCCCAATACAATTCCCAATTGGGTTAGCTCAATTACCCACAAATCAACTACAAATACCTGTCCCTGTATATTAAGAGAAATAGATGGACACTTCCTCTCACAAGTTAGAAATTCTCCATTGCCCAAAAAAACCCGCATCCTAGGAACCTTGATCATTGGCAAGCCTAATTCCTCAGCAATATTCTTTTGCACAAAATTATGCGTACTGCCTGAATCAATAAGGATGGTGACTAACCTTGAGCCAATAGAAATGTGGAATTGCAAAGCCCTGGGATTCAAATCACTGCCCATGGAATGGAGGGCTGCATCCAGAATCTCTTGTGGACCTTGGTCAGGTTGCCAGACAATCTGTTCCTCCAATTCTGTTTCAGCCTCATCAAAATCTCCCACCAACATCATCATCCTAGCCTTGCAACGATGTTTAGAATTCCATTTCTCATCACATGTGTAGCAAAGTCCCATATCCCTTCTTTTTTGTAAATATTCTTGTGACACTTTCTTAACAGGCACATTAGAAGGCAAGGCTGGTAAAGTGGATACCATTGGCTTCACCTGAGGAATAGTAGCATTGCACTGCTCCACGATAGATATAGGTTTGGGAGTAAACTTCTTATTATAGGATGAAAATGAGCCTCTTAATTCAGCAAAATGAGCCTCATAAGTCATAGCTAACTGCATTGCTTGGTGAAGAGAGGTTGGTTTATGAAGTTGAATGCCCCTTTTTAAGTCTGGAAATAAACCAGAAACAAAAAAAGACATTAAAACCTCATCAGAAAAATCTGTTACTTGATTGATCAAAGCTTCAAAGTCCCGAATGTATTCACTAAGGGTTCCCACTTGAGTGAGCTTGGACAAAACCCCACGCAAGTCAGTATAAGCTATGCCTCCAAATCGATGCTTCACAGCACTCTTCAATTCCTCCCACGATTGAATGGAACCACCACTAAAAAGCCATTGAAACCATGGTCCAGCCATTCCTTCCATTTTCATTCCAGCCAAACGAACCTTAAGGGATTCAGGAATTTGATGTAATCCAAAATACATCTCAGTTCTAAAAATCCAACTAACAGGATCTGTACCCATAAAGGAAGGTAGTTCGATCTTGATGGATTTCATGATGTTACGTGGGTCATTCGGATCATACCTGGAATGCACTACTCCATTGTTGTCATTACTCGAAGTTCCTGGAGTAACTCGCGGTTGTGCATGCTCCCCCGTTCGAATATCTCCTCCAACAATCACCGCATGCATCTGTTGAATCTGAGTATTAATGGTCTGAAATTGGTTTTGATGATCGGTGAACTTTTGTTGAATCTCCTCTAAAGTTCGATCAACCCGCAATTGGAAGGATCCTAACTCCTCCGCCACCTCCTGAAGCCGCATGTTGCCACTGAGTATCAAGAAGTTGAAAGCACCAATGTTAAGGGTGCAGAACCCTTAAGAACAGAAAAGCACAAAAACAGAACAACTTTTGTATATTCCAATGAATGCCACGTTTGTACATGTGTAGTGTTTATATACAAACACTTACTTCTAACAGAATTTGCCATCTCATCTAACTAACTAACCAACCCATCACTTATTCAACTAACCTCCTATTTTACATGCTATTAACAGTAACCATGGTCTGGTTACTTAGTGCTAAAATCCTTAACCCACAAGGGTGCACTCTTCAACCTTCTAACCCTCATCGTATCACATTAAAATTTGTGATTATAGTTTCATATAAAAACACTAATTCACTCAAGTGACAAAAAAAAAATGTTATTATTCAGCTGGGCCGTCAAATCTACGGCGCGCCGTCTACGGATCTGCGACTAAAAAGTGACGATTAGTTAGGTGAAGAACGGCACAATAATGGGTTTAATATGTTATATCATATAATTTTACTTCTTAAATGAATTTTATACGAGTTATGTTATTGAAGATCGATCAGTGGCGAGCTAGAAGTACTTAGCTGGTGTCAAAAAATCCAACCAGGTAAAATTCAGTCAGTGCCAAGATTATATTATTTTTAAAAACTCAATCAATGCTAAGATTATATCATAATTTTTAAAGAAAATTTATACTATTTTTAAAAATGAGCTAGTGTCAAGGCACCACCTAAATAACAAATGGCGGAGCCACTGAGATCAACGATGGAAATTATGATCATGAGCATTGTTGTTAAAATCTCGATTTATCACTACGATTTTACGTTTTTACAATTTTTTTTCCATCAAAACGATTTTACTAATATTCCAAACGCTTTTACGTTTTTATGATTTTTTACGATTTTTTTACATTACGATTTTACGTTTTACGATTTTTTAATTCCTTTCCGATTTTACTTAAGATCTCGATTTTAACAACATTGATGATGACAACTCAATACATTATTTGATTATTCAGTAAATTTATTTCTTAATCTAGTGTCAAGATAAGGGTATTGGTCAGTTCAATTAGTCTAGCATTGTTACTTATATGGTGATGTTAGATATGAACATTATAGATACAAGTATGAAGATGTCTTATGGGTGGATTTGTTAATAGAATAAATCTTACAAAACTGACCTTGCGAAATAATCCTTATCAATAACATCAACTCTCTAGTGTAGGAAACGTCGATATTAGATGTATTCGAGAATATTTTTCCTTTATCAGTTCATATTTTTTAATGTTGGATTTTTGTCCATTTTGAATATATAACCTTTAGTTCCAAGAATTTGAATTATTTTTTCTTTTGAATTTTTTTTTATTTTATTTTAACTTTGATATTATTTTTTTGAGGAAGGTTATACTTACAACTTTTTTCTTTTACAACTTTTTACAACCATAACTTATCACCATTGATTTTCGTCAATCAACGGTTATCATTTATTATGAATTAATAATTAATTAATGAGTTTAATTTGTTAAAATGATAATCATTGATTGGCGTAAATCAACGGTGATAAAATATGATTGTAAGAGATTATAAAAGAAAAAAGTTATAACTATAATCCTGCTCTATTTTTTATGTTTTTGTGCTCTCACGAGATAGTTTTAATAATTTTGATTAATTCTTAATTTTGGAAGAAGATTACACGTCGAATCACAACAAAGATGCAATGACATCGATAGCCATGCAAATGAACTTTCTTGAGGTAGTGTTTGGTTGAAGGATTATTTTGGGATTGATGGGAAAGTGTAAGTGGATATTGGAGAATACTACATTTGGTTCAGGTTTTTTCAAAAAAATACTAGGCAAATGAGATAGATGGGGAAATGACTTGTGTTGATTTTTGGATAAAATTCACTGTTACAGAATACCACTTGAGATGTGGTATTTTGAGATAACTGGGGAAGTGAAAAAACAGATGCGAAGTTTCTCCCGAACATAGATTTTGCAAATTTAAATAAATTTTCCTGGTAATATTTCGGTCAACCAAACAACTTTTTTTACATTTTCCTACCAAACTCCTTTTCCAACCATTTCCCTAGTAATTACATTTCCCTAGTATTCAAAAAATTTCTCCTCAACCAAACACCCCTGAGAGTTCTTTCCCTGCCATACTTTTATGCTCTTAGACTCACATTTTTTAAATGGGTCCCACATGAATTTTTTTCTCTCACATTCAACTCTTTTTTCTCTCCTATTTAATCTAAGAAAAGTATTACCCTTTTTATTATTCTCTTTCATGGTAAATAACCCTTCTCCTTGTTTCCTTTCTTGGTAAAATTCATCTATCTTCTCTTTATAAGATAAGATAATTATCTCCTATAAAAATAAAGTAATATTTCCCATAAAACAAATTCTAAAATGATTTAATATATTTTCTTTCCCATGTGCACCAATGCCATCCCAAAGCACTATATTTCACACAGGATGAAAATGATTAATTTTCAATACAATTTTTTCTAAATGGCATTAAATTATCAAGGCATACCATCTAAATTTTAAAAGCATATAATTTTTGCATGAGGAATAAGTTTACTATGTCCTTTAAAAACAGAGGTGAGAAATTAGGAAATGAATTTTTTATATATAAATTTTCTATCTAGAGATATACCAAAATAACTATAAATAATGAACAGAAATTTTACATTAAGGATTAGCTTAATAACCTTAAGAAAAGAGCGAAATTCTGATAGATAACTATTTTCATTCATACCGAGTCTGTTTAACAAAATGAGTAGTTTGGATTGGACAAATTGGCTACAAAACTCATGGAACGTCAGCAAGAGATGAGGAGACTAGACAGTAGAGACACCACATGGTTCCTATGACAAGAAATCATAGAAGTTAAAGGAATATCTATAGTTTCATGCATTCTGAACACATTTTAAGAGGGGAGCAAGAGTAAGAGAAGGCCAAACATTTGTTGGAAACAGATATGAAAGATATTTGTCATTTTTCATTGTCTGGCTAGTTAAACAGAATGTGAAAGCTTGATTGGTTTCAGGCTAGCACTATCTGAGTCACATGTTGGCCTGCGACCCTTATCAGGACCACCTATGATTCCCCATCTCTCAAATTGTCTTTGTCGAGCACGAGCTCTCTCTTTCTCTTCATCTGATTTCAGTGAAAAACAGTGAGGACAAGGGACTCCATATTCATATTCTGGGGCTTGCATGTCAGCATCACTCACAGGCTGCTTACAACCATAGCAGAGCTTGAAATTTCCTTGCACCAAACCATGCTCCACAGAGACTCGCTTGTCAAAAACAAAGCACTCTCCCTCCCATAGGCTCTGTCCCTGGAACCTCCTCAAGATATTTCAGAATCCCACCTTCCAGGTGATAAACCTGGGAAGTTTTAAAAGAGAAACGCGACAAAATCGTATCAAATGCCAGAAAAAAACTGTTAACTGCAACTAGCACTTATATATTCATGCCAGCTGAAATATTACTACTAACTTGTTTATCAAATAGCACATTAAAAAAAAAAAAAAAAAAACAGTGGTTTAACAAAAGACTAGCAAACAGCAAAACAAACTAGCACCTAGGAATATAACACTATGGTTGCTTTCGTGTGACCAAAGCCTCACTCAGTCTTGAACCCAATTTCTGAAGAATGTCAGCAGAGAGATTCCCCTACTAAGGATCTAATGTCCGGGGTCAAAGCTTTGTATTCATGAAATCTGGAGTTCGAATCTTTGATAAGCTCCCGTACCTCATGACAGTCTCAGCTTTACACACAACCTCATCATAATGCCTTATCCGTGCCAAGAAAATAATGGGCCAGGAGACTAGTGTGGATACATGGGAGGCACTTACCCCTTCTTTAAGCAATTTTTTTTTTTTTTTTTAGTTTTAAGTACAAATGATATGAGAGGCAATACCAGAAACATATATGGGTGGATCAAAATTATTTAAAGTGGTTTCGTTATTAAAATAATGTATTGTTAGAAAACAGATTTTGTTTTGGCCATAATTCTAAGATCTGCCAAATTGCTTCTGTCCCAATATTATCTGGAACTGCAGAAGCTTACTATATGAAAGGGACTAAAATTTATTAGTATTATCAGTACATCTGACAAGACTTCTAAGATAAATAAAAAAAAAGGATTCTTTCATTTAGATAGGTCTTGGTATTGGCATCAAGTTCCAAACCAGAAATGTCGTTGGGATATTAACATATCATGACCAAGAATTAGTAAAAAAAATAATGTCTTTTCTCTTTGATAAAAAGAAGAAAAGGTCAAATGATTTTCTCAAAGAAATTTTTGTTTGTGCAAAACGAAATAAAATTTAAGGGGAGAATCACCTCTTTGAATCCTTTGCTGAGAAGTAGACTTGATGCTTTCTCACATCGAATACCTCCAGTGCAATACATTGCAACACGTTGAGGCATATGTTGTTTTGGATTCTCTATCTCTTTTTCAGCACTTTGGACTGAATTGTTTACCTCAACTTTTGGTTGCTCAACATCTTTTTTTGTAAGCTGGAAATGTTCCTCCACCCAAGATGGGAATTCACGAAATGATGTAGTACAAGGATCAACTGCTCCCTTAAACTTTCCTATTCTGGTTTCATAGTTATTGCGCACATCAACTACCACCACCTACACATGTAGATGTCAATAACAATGAAAATTTTGCATTTCAGGTACACAATACCAATACCATGTCTCCACCCTCCCAACTTGCAAAATGCGAAATTATATACTGCACTTCTCCGTCATGTGCTTATGAAGTGAATTATCTAAATTTTTATTCAACCGCACAGGACATAAACAATTTGCACTCCTTACATATATCAGTGATAATCAGAAATTACAACTTGGTAAAAGTAAAAATTCTACAAATTCTCTGCATATCTTTCAAAAAAAAATAAAAAAAATGGTGAATAGATAATCAGAAATACAAAAGTTTTAAGTTTTTGGTATATTACAAGAGTTTCTCCCCTTTTTAGCTACAAAAGCCATGGTCTAAAGCTGCATTGTACATTTGTCTCCAGTAATGGAAGACAAACAGATTAGAATGCACAGACTTGGAGCAGCTTAAATATTCAACATTTCCAAGAATCCAAACAATTTAAGCTATACATGTTCAATAATATGAAGTCCCAGCAGCTTACAAGATCACATAAAAGACAGAGCCTCGTAATGAAGATTGGAGAACAATAATAACAGGAATTTAGCTACTCACTGTATCTGGATCTCTAATCAAAGCATTCCAATCTTTTGGGCCAACATACTTTCCAACCCTTTCGACGGGTGACACAGTAGGCATTCCGAGAGTGACAATCTGCCAACATGTAACGAAAAAAAAAAATCATAAGAACCAAGGCAGGTTGGCAAAATGCCCCAAAAGTTCAACCTATTAAGTTATTTGGATATATATCCATATTTAATTTATCAATGTAGTACAGTCTTTTGGCATTGCAAACGCTACCTCTTTCTTCAACTTGACCCTCACATAGGGAGCATCTTCCCCTGCAGCAAGAGGAGAACTGGCACTGTGTCCATGATGGATGGCTTCCTCCTCAGGACTGACAGGCGATTCCACTTGTCTTAGCCCCTTCAGACGATCATCGCTCTGTACAAGTGCAAGAACTTTCTCCACCGACTCCCTAGTGCCACATATGCTGCCATTGATTCCTTCAGGCGCAAGAATAATACCACCTGAAACACGATGAGTAGCATCAGACCAGTGAGACGCAAGAACAACCACGCATGAAGTCATAGGCAGATGAAATCAGTTCTTAATGTACTCTATAGACTATACTCTACACATCTCACCTATAATGAAAGTAAAGATTGCAGTTCATAATGTAAACAACCATAACCCTCTACACACACACACACACACACACACAAAAGAGGGAAAAAAAATGCAGAAAGGTATCTGTCACCCAAGGGTCAAACCCATTGTGTAGGTCTAATCCAACCTGTAACCCTGACTAATTAACTAACCCTTGTACCAAGGATACCCTTTTATGTAGAAAAAGGTATATACCAAAACACTTGTTCCAAGCACAAGAACCAAATGGCTAAAGTGAAGAATGAATGCATTAGTTCCAAGCACTTATGTAAAATGAATTATCATACTTTCTAATCTCTTAAATGCGATTATGTGAATAAGCACATGTTTAGAAAAGTATTGAATTTGAAAAGAAGATCATGACTAATATTTTGCATCGAATAGAGAAAGCAAAGAATGAGTGAGTACCAGTTGTTGACAGAGTTGCTTCAAGGGCTTTCGCATGTGGGCATGGTCAGGGAAATCAGCGAACTTGTAGAAGGAAACCACAACAAGAGAGTGAAGGTGATTGAAGGCTGCTGAAGGTTTATAGTAGAAGGAGAAGAAGTGGACCTGGCCCAGATGGAGAGCAAAGCCCACATGTAGAGCATGAAACAGACCCAAGAGACTCATCAAATGGGAAGGCAAATGAGATTGGGGCTTAGTGGACATCACGTGGCAGACCCAAAGGAAAGAGAGTCGGTTCCAACAAATGAGAGGGAACTTAGTTAGAAGAGAGAGAAGAAGAGGTGAAGAGAAAATTAGTTATAAGAAAGGGAATGCAAAAGTTGTAAAGATATCTTGAATTTGTGAGTGGAGTCATGGGAGAAAGGGTACTCAGGGAGTCCCTTTGGGGTTTTCTTTCCGTTATTTGAAGGCTGTTGCAGCCATTTTATTACTGATAATTGTAGTGTCTTGTAATTCGCTTGAGCTAAAGTGTCTTAGCTTGTGAGACAATTTGAATACCAATAGTTGATTTAATTCCAGAATAATTTCTATCTTTAAATTCTGTTTCATCAATTTGGTATCAAAGCTCCCGTTCCTTGGAGCAGTGAATGGTTTTAACCAAAATGGAGGCCAGGATGGAGTCTATAGAACGAAGAACGACCCAATTTGAAGGAAGGATGGAGGAAATGACCACTGAGATGCGTCAACTTCGCAAAACAGTTATGGCGTACTTTGATAGGGTGGATCAACATGATCCTAACTCAGGAGGAGGGAGGGGTTCAAACAACAACGCACCGGTCAATGATGGGAGAGGTGGTCGTAATGGAGGTGTAGGCAGGGACGAAGATCTTATGAGGCGTTTAGAGGTTCCATACTTCGCCGAAGACGACCCATATGGGTGGATTTATCGAGCTGAAAGGTATTTCCGAATTAACCAGATTCCGCCAGAGGAACAGGTGGAGGCTGCATCTATTTGCATGGAGGGTAAGGCGCTGAACTGGTTCCAATGGTGGGAATCGAGGAACCCTAACATTGAGTGGGGCCAACTTCGTTCAGCATTGTTGCAACGATTCCACATGTCGTCTTCTGGAAATCCCTTTGAAGCACTCATGTGTTTGAGGCAACTGGGGACGGTTTCAGAGTACCGGAAAAACTTCGAAATGCTTGCTGCCCCATTACGAGATGCAGATGATGAGGTTATGAAGGCTGCGTTCTTCAATGGGTTGCGCGAGCGAAGGGATCCGAGCTGAGGTGAGACTTCACCGTACCAAAAGTATGGAGGAGCTGATGTCGTTGGCACAACGCGTCGAGGAGAAAGAAATGGTGACAGGGAAAGGAGGAGTGAACGTGGGTCGAATGGGTGTTGGGCCTGGATCGAGCTTTCACCATAAGCCCGCGTTGACAACCCGAACCAATCAATCTGGGTTGAACGTAAATGGGAGAGGGTCCAGTAATAATCAGTTTTCTAGGAGTAATGGGCCACAAGCACGACCCAATGAACCCAATGCCAATTTAGGGCAGCCAACAGCGGAGAACGGAGAAGGGCACAAATCCACATTTGGGGGGACCAGAGAAAATTCCACGGGTGAGCGACGCAACCCACGTTTCAGACGGTTGTCAGAGGAAGAGATGGCGGACTACCGTCGCCAGAATATGTGCTATAGGTGCGACGCACCTTACTCGCCAGACCACGTTTGTGGCAAGCCTCTTCTCCGCGTGATGTTACTTGGCGTCGGGGACGAAGGGGAGGACATGAACGAAGAAGAAGAAGCAATAGCATCCATGGATGACAACATGGAGCAGCATCTGAGACTGAGCATGCATAGCGTGGTGGGGGTGACATCGAACAATTCTCTGAAGGTATGGGGAAAAATATTGGGGCAAACCGTAATGATTTTGGTGGATTCAAGAGCAACGCACAATTTTATACACGATCAATTGGCAAAGGAATTGAACTTGCCATTGGATGAATCGTCTACGCATAGAGTGGAGGTTGGGGATAGACATAAGGTACAAAACAAGGGAGTCTGTAGGCAGGTAACCATCTCTTTCCCTAATCTGACTGTGATTCAAGATTTCTACCTTTTTCATTTAAATGGGGTGGATGCCGTCTTGGGGTTTGAGTGGCTGGCAACCTTGGGGGAGTTCAGGGAAAATTTCAGAGACCTCCATCTGAAAATACCCACGGCTAATGGAGTGGTGGAGCTGAAAGGGGATCCAACGGAGACCAGAAGCATGATGTCATTTAAGAAAGTGGGGAAAACATGGAAGAAAGGGGCAGAGAAGTATTATATTGAGCTGAGGGTCTTGTCTGTAGAGGAGATCAAAACACAGGAAATGACAGAGGAGATCATGCAGGTATTACATAATTATGAGGAGGTCTTTACAACTCCTTCAAAGCTGCCTCCGTCCAGAGCATGTGACCACCAAATAATTCTGAAGGAAGGAGGAGATATCCCTAATATTAGGCTATATCGGTACCCTCGTTATCAAAAAGAGGAGATCGAGAAATTTGTGAAGGACATGTTGATGGCTGGAATGATCAGACCCAACAATAGCCCTTATTCGAGCCCATTGATCCTTGTGAAGAAAAAGGATGGAAGCTGGAGATTTTGTGTAGATTACATGGCTCTCAACCACATCACTGTGACAGACAGATTCCCTATGCCAATGATTGATGAGTTGCTGGACGAGCTAGGAGGAGCGGTGATATTTTCGAAATTGGATCTAAAATCTGGATATAACCAGATTCGGATGTGTGTGGAGGACATTGCAAAAATGGCATTTTGGACACATGAGGGTCATTACGAATACATTGTAATGCCCTTTGGTCTAAAAAACGCTCCCTCAACATTCCAAGCATTGATGAATGAGATATTCAGGCCATTTCTGAGGAGTTTTGTATTGGTTTTCTTTGATGACATCTTAGTGTATAGCAAGGATGTGCAATCTCATGTTCAACACTTGACTCAAGTACTCGAAATTCTGAGGCAGAATAGGCTACAAGCTAACAAGAAAAAGTGTAGTTTTGGGAAGGAAGAGCTGGAATATTTGGGCCATATAATCAGTAAGGATGGGTGCTTGGTCGAACCGAGAGCTGCTCGGGGATATTTATAGGGAGCAAGAGTGCAAAGTAATAATCAGGATTGCAAACAGGAGCAATCTACTCTGACAGAGAGCAACCCTCTTCAACTATACGCAAGCGTACGTGTCAAGCAATACAGGGTGTTGTTAGCCCCAGATTTATCGTCCTCAGGGAGCAATTGTGAAGAAAGAAACATTCAGGGAAACTTAATTCGCAAAATTAGAAAATAAAAAGAAAGTAGCTATTCTCAACCAAGCTTCACAAGGAGAAATCTCTAGTCAGCTGGTTAAACAGTGTTAACCATTCTGAACTAGATGAGAGCAGTGAATAACTTAGCATAGTCATCGAACATCAGGGCATCAAATTGAAATAACTCAAAAGAAGTTGGTAAAGTGATTATAAGAGCAACAGTAAATAAACAAGTTTGATTATCGGGAAGAAAGTTATGACAAGAGTTTGTTGTGAGATTGAGTTTAGAGAGAGTTAAGTAGGTGTTTTTCGGGTTCCATATTTTCATCCCTTTGGTTAACCCTGCTTGGTAGCATATCTTAGAAATGGATTCTGCTCCTTTCGTCATTTTGCCACAAGTAAACAAGAGAGCAAGGCCTTACTCTCCACGTTACTCAGTAGAACTTAGAGTTAAATGCAAGGAAACCATGCTGCCTTCTCAGAAGAGCATGGATTCACATGGCAGTGCTCTTTATTCCAGGTGTTCCTCCCTCCTTTCTTCAGGCTGAACTACCCCAAGATCTTGAGACTGCTCCGCACGCCCTTGTCAGTGTTTCATCGACCGAGTGGTCCCGGGATGAGGTTGCCAGCCCAAAGGGTTTCACAGAATCAATATGTTAAGCCAAAGAACAACTCAGAATTCATTCATAAAATATGTGTTCTTTACAAAGTTATCCTAAGACAAAAGGGATTACTTCTATGGAACCCTCACCTACTCAGAGGAAGTTAGCTCCTAGTGAGCATTACAAAGAAAGAAAAACTTAGGAAAAATAAAATGGCAGGCCCTCGAATGGTGTCTGGATGATCCTTTTCATGAGGACTGATTCTTCCTTTTATAGAGTCCTTCGTCAGATCCTCATTGTTCCTTTCATCAAGGGTTGTGCTCTCTTCAGATCCTCTCCAATAGCCGGCCTGCTTTCTGCCAACTCAGCCTTGCATGGTAGTGGTCCCCCCTTGCTTTTGGTGCTTTCTCTCGGGTGAGAATTTCAGAATCAGGGAGACACCTCCATCTTCTCTGCCATGGCTGACGTGGAGGCTCCTGATTGCTGCTTTTTACTGCTCTTGTACTGTAGCAGAGGGAGGCACATCCACCTTCTCTGTCGCGGCTGACGTGGAGGCTCCTGATTGCTTCTTTTGACTACCTTTGTACTGTAGCAGGCTTTTATGCTCCCTCCTGCGCAACATTCTTCCTTCTTTCCTCAATGTGTGGCTCCTTCTTGTTGGGTCTCAAGTTCCCTGATCAAAACAAAGCAACCCAATAATCATATGTGAAAAAGATAATGTTAATTTGTTCCAGGCCTACTCTAATTCCCGTTTCAAGCATCGCTCTGGTCCATTTTTCAAATAATTGCTCTTTATGGAAAAAGAAGGTTAAGGAGAGTGATTTGCGACCAAAACAGGGGTTTTGTGGAGCAATATATACTTAATGGACCTCAACTTTTGAGGATCATCAAAACCCCAAAACTAAACATTACTCATCCCGAGTAATCCCTCACTACTGACAACCTTCTTGTGTTAGGTTAGTGCTCCTTGAGACTATCGATGAAGAATTAAACATGACTTCTTCCATTGCTTCATTGGAGCATCCATCTGACTTGTGAGGTTCACCAGCTTTATTCAGTGTGTGTGTGACTTCTTCCACTCTTTCAGTCAGTTTTCTCACCGAGTTGCTTCAGGAATGAACTCTTTGCTTAATTTCCTCTCTTGTTTCTTGGCTCCCCCATTTATTTTTTTCTTCTTAGGTCTTTTGACTGGAATTCAACTACCCTGGTCTTTGCATAGGGCTGACCTTCAACAGTGTGCTCTTTGATCGGCTCGTGCTCCTAACCTTAGATGACTTGGGCCCTTTGGGCACAATTTGGGAACAGAGGAGCTGACCTTGTTTTTTTTTTTTTTATTGAACCAAATATCAGGGGTGGAGCAAGTTCCTTGAATAAACTGAAGTCCCTTTCTTTTAGCAACTTCATGAGTCCACTGAATGATAGAGTATCAGATTCTTGAGTGGTGCTTTTGTGCTTGGTGTTGCTCCAAATCAGATCGTTGCTCTATGTTGCTTGTCAGAAACTTGTGAATTCCTCAAAGCATTTCAAGGAGCAAAAACCTAAACAACAAGAGCAATTGGGTAAATCAGGATACTCAGGACGACAAACTTAAACTAAAAAAAACATTTTTGGAAAACAAGTAAATCAGGGTGGCGAATCCCTGGTACACCGCAGAGGTTGTTATCTAGGAGCAGTTCAGGCAAACACATTCTACTCCAAATATTCAGGCATTCGTTCAAAAAGATTTAATAAAGTTAAAAAGAACGAATGAACCTGGGGTCACCGTAGTGACCCTTATTGCTCCCCAGCTCCTTGGTCTGCTCCTTTGTAAGGAGCATTTGTCACTGCTTCTGGAGGCAAGATGTTTGGAAATGGTGGATATTGTGTCTGCCCCTTGAATTTTTCGCCCCAGTTACTGGCGAAGACTTGATCACGAGCTTTGAAGTACATCCAGAGTTGAATGTCTTCTTCTTTGTTTTTCATTAACTCCTCTTTTAGGAGCTTAATCTCTTCCTTCCAGCCATTTTTGTCTTCTTCATGGGCTTGTTCTCTTTCTTCCATCTTCTTTTTCAGCGAGTCCACTGCTTCTACCAAATCTTTTACCGTATTTTGTAAGCTTGAAGATCCTTCTCCTTCCTCGAGCTTTCTTCTCGGCGGCAGCGATTCAGCATTTTTCATCTGGGCCAGTTCTCTCTGTAGTGCTCCTTTTTCTTTCTCAGTGAGCAGGTGGGCTTCTTTCAAAGCTTGTAACTCCTTTCCAAGTGTATCTTCTATGGCCTGCACCTGAATTGCTAGAAGGTTTGCACCAAGCCCGAACAGAGCTTGACACGTAGTTGTGTCACTTGTTTCAACCAAGAACTGCCTTCTTCCCTTGCTTGCAGTAGCTCTCTTAAAGGGGAGTTTCTCCCTTCTTTGAGTCTTCCGGGGTTCTTCACTGCTCGAAACCTCCATTCGTTCTTCTTCTTCCTTTTCTCCCTTCTCTTCTTTTTCTTCCTCCTCCTCACTCTCCAATCCTTCGTTCTCCCTGATCCTTCTTAGTGTGGACTGGTCAATGTCCGACCCTTCCGGGATGGTTGTTAACTCATATTTTATTGCACTTATTTGTTACTCTTGATTAGTATTTTTAGGATTTATTTGAATAAAATAATGATGTTTTGAGTTAATTTACATTTTTAGTTCTTGATTGGGTTTAATTTATTTTCGTCAGAATTTTTCAACTTTACGTTACTTCTGTATTTTGGCCATATCTCGGTCCACAGTTGTTGGATTGACTCCGTTCTTGTTGGGTTTTTCATATAACAGAGAGGGCTACAATTCTTATGAAGAGCTCGAAGCCCAATTCGAACTGGAAGATGGTCGATTTCTGACGCCAAGAAGAACTTGTTTTGCTGAAGTTTTAGACTTGTAATTTAAATTAAAACCCAATTACATAAGTGGCCCAAAGCCAAGTTTTATTTTATGTTATTTATTTTATTTCGTATTTTAGACATTTGGGCCGATCACCCTAACCCGCTTTGGGTAGAGGTATATGACGACAGAGTAGGGAAACTATCATTCATTCTGTAGTTTTCGTATTTGGAGATCAAAGTATTTTCTCTGAAGCGTTCTTCGTCTCTTTCTTCTTCTTCATCTTATGTTCTTATTCTTTTTAATTTTAATTATGTTTACCTTAGCCATGCGAGGCTAAGAACCTTTTAATCAACCTAAGGGTAACGGATTCCATAGATTAGTCTTGAGGGTCTGTGTTTATTTTAAATCAATTTCGTTTCCCTTCCCAACTCAGATTGATATCGTGCGATCGTGGATATTCAATCTGAGGTTCGTGATTGCGATTATGGGAAAGGGATTAATCATCAGATTTGATGATTAGGTTGATTGACCCTATGACCTTAAATCAAGCAGGCTGATACTCTGCGATTGTATGAGTAGAAGCACCGTCTTTGATCAAATTCTAAGCGATCGCTTAGAGAGGGGGTTGTCAATTGGAAATAAGGATTCTGATTCGATTAACAAATCAATCACGATTCTGATATCTTCTTATCCGAGGAATGACGTCCATGGAAACCAAACCTTAGGTTGGTTATTTTTAATTACGAATTTTAAATCCAATTTTATATTCTTCCTTTTTGATTATTCAACAAAATTCAAAATCCCCCCTTTAATTTCTGTCATCATAAGCGATTTTTACCCAAGCAATTTCCTTGAGAGACGACTTAGGGTTTTCACTCTACTGCAAATTTTCTGAACCCTAATTAAAAAATAATTTTTAATTTGCGCGAGTTTGACAGCTCGTGTCAAATTTGGCGCCGTTGCCGGGGAAATTGCATCGGTCTAAATCGTTTTCTGATTTTTGATCATCTTTTTTTCTTTAATTTTCGTTTCTGTTTCTAAAAAAAAAAATAAAAAAATTTGGGGAAATCGGTAAAACTTCTGTTTGAGAGATTGGCTTCGGGAGTTCTATTCCCAAAGGAATTCGACCTTCTGAGCATAAGTCACGCCATAGAAGGGCGTGTGGTGACCCTTATTTTTGCAAAATTCTGTCGTTTACTAACCGTTTTTGCTGTTTCTTTGTCGTTTCAGGTATTTTTGAACTTGTTCAACTTGCTCTGATCGCTTTGAAAATTGGTGAGCTGAAGGAGACGATCATCCCTGTCATAAGTCGTGAGGCTATACCTCACGAATCAGGCCCTGTTTTTTTCAAATTCCTTCGTTTACTATTTTATTTTATTTTTCGAAAATGTTTTATTTGATTTTTGAGTCCGCAAGGTCAATTAGAGTTTAGGACAGTTGGTCCCATAGCATTCTGAGGTCATTTGGTATTTTAATAGATTTATTTTTGCTTCTGTTTGCTAATTTCGGCAAATTTTTGTGACTTATCGTATGTTTTGTGATTTTGCTGCTGTATGCTTTTGCCTATGATGCATGACTAGGAGTACCACCAGTGTTGATGACTTATATGCATATTACCCTGAGATAGAGAGATCATTGCATGCTGCTAGTAGAGCTCGTAGGTTGACTTACAGTAGAGCTGTTCCTGAGCATACCTTAGAGTCTGTTGAGTCTGTTTGTTCGAGTCATTTACATAGTGTTTATTCGTTTGGTAGTTTATTTGATTCTGAAATCATGGGTGACCAAACACTTAAGCAATTGGGTGCTCCTAATGTTGATAACGAGCAGCCCCTGTGTATTCGTTATGCTGAGCCTGTTGTACCTTTGGAGCTTAAGTCTGGACTGATACACTTGCTTCCCAAGTTCCATGGTCTTGCAGGTGAGGATCCTCACAAACATCTGAAAGAATTTCATATAGTCTGCAGCACCATGAAGCCACTAGGGGTGAATGAGGAGCAAATCAAGCTGCGTGCCTTTCCCTTCTCTTTGGACAGTGGAGCTAAAGACTGGCTGTACTACTTGCCACCTTCCTCCATTGTAACCTGGAATGACATGTCAAGATTGTTCCTGGAGAATTTCTTCCCTTCATCCAGCGCCACCTCAATCAGAAAGGAGATCAGTGGCATAAGGCAGGCTAATGGGGAGAACATGCATGAGTATTGGGAGCGGTTTAAAAGGCTGTGTTCAAGCTGCCCACACCATCAGATTCCAGACAATCTCCTGATTGTTTACTTCTATGAAGGGTTGCTGCCTATGGATAGGAACCTTCTAGATGCAGCTAGTGGAGGAGTACTGAGCAATAAAACACCTGATGAGGCAAAGGAGCTGATTGCTGAGATAGCTGCTAATGCTCAACAATTTGGCATTAGAGCAAACAGCAGTGCAGTCTTCCAAGTGCAAACTCCTCCAATGCAAAATCCAACAGTAGCAGTAGCAGCAGCAGGAGCATCAAGCACAGATAACCAGAGAATGGAGAACAGACTTGATAAGCTGACATCAATGGTGAGGCAGTTGGCAGTGACACAGACTGTGCAGCCTTCTGCTAAACAGATAAGCAACATGTGTGGCATCTGCTGTGATCCTTCTCACCCCACAGATGCTTGTCCTTCCTTTCCAGACAGCGGTTTCCAAGTTGATTAGTCTGTTGCTGCAGTTTTTCCTGGAAAGCCACAGTACCAGCAGCAGCAGCAAAACAACCCCTTCTCCAATACATATAATCTTGGCTGGAAAAATCATCCCAATCTCAGATGGAGCCAGAATCAGCAAAGTGCACCATTCCAGCAGAATCAACAAAGTGCACCATTCCAGCAGAATCAACAAAGTGCACCATTCCAGCAGAGGCAGCAGTTTGTACCTTCACAACAGAGGCAAAATTTTCAACAATTTGCACCTCAGCAGCCAATGCAGCAGCAGCAGCCAATGCAGCAGCAACAGCCAATGCAGCAGCAGCCAATGCAGCAGCAGCAGCCAATGCAGCAGCAGGCTGACACGAGCTGTCGAACTCGCGCAAATTAATTAAATTAGGTTTAAAAGTTTGTAGTAAAGCGTCAACCTAAGTCGTCTCTCAAGGAGTTTGCAAGGATCTTAATCGCTCAGTTATAAAAATAAAAATAAAAATAAAAATAAAAATAAAATAAAATGGAAACCAAATGAAAACGGAAACTAAAGAAAGGGGGGTTTAATATGATTGTCGATTTAAACGGAAATAAAATAAAATAAAATAATAAACGAGAAAAATAAAATTAAAAGCAACCAACCCAAGAATTAGGATTCCAAGGATATCCATCATTGGACAAATAATTACCAAATCGTGATTGATCTCAATTGAATCAGAATCCTTATTTCCAATTGAGAACCCTCTCTAAGCAATCGCTTAGCATTTGGTCGAATACGACACGTCTACTCGCGCAATCGCGGAGTATCAACCCGTTCGACTTGATTTCGTTGGGTTAATCAACCTAACCATTAAATCTAATGGTTAATCTCTTTCATAAGAACGCAATCGCGTATCTCAGAATGAACACCCACAATCGCACGATGCCAAACCGAGTTGGAAAGAGAAACGAATTTGGTTCAAAATGAGGCGCAGGTCCTCAGGATTCAACCATGGAATCCTCAACCCTTGGTTTGATTAAAGAAAAGAGGAGAGAAAAAAGACGAAAACTATATTAATTTCAAAACCCTAAAATTCAAACTCCTAAAATCTGACTACTAAGGGTTTCCTAAAGCCTCTCTTAAATAGCCATCAATGGGTTAGGGTTTCACCATTTCGGCCCATACATTGGGTTAGTGTTTCACCACTTTGGCCCAAATACAAAATAAAAATTTAATAATAAAATAAAACATTAAAACATGGCCTCGGGCCCTAAACACATTAGGTCCTAAATTGATTTACAAGTCCAAACGTCAAAAATAAAATTCCAGCAAAAACACATCATCTTGAGCTCAGGTTTTGACCATCTTCTCGTCCGAATTGGGCTTCAATAGCTGAGATAGAAATTGTAGCCCTTCCTGTTAGCTTCAAAAAGCCACAAGAACAGAGTAAATCGGACATCTGTAAAGTGAGATATGATCAAAATACAAAAGTAGTGTAAATCTGAAAAATTATGATGAAAATCAATTAAACCCAATTAAAATCTAGAATTCTAATTTAACCCAAAAGACCTTTATTTAATTCAAAAAAAACCTAAAAATACCAACCAAGAGTAACAAATAAGTGTAATAAAATATGAGTTATCACAGGCTGGTAGCAATGGCCCTTCTTTGGAGGATTTAGTTAAGCAGATGGCAACTAACAATCTCCAGTTCCAGCAGCGGACTGAGTCTTCCATCCAGAATCTGCAAACACAGATTGGCCAACTTGCAACGTCAATGAGTCAAAATCAACAAGCAAGTAGCAGCTCCTTTCCATCCCAATCAGTTCCAAATCCAAAAGGAAGTGGAAATGTGAGTGCTATTATTTTGCGGTATGGAAAGTAAATGGAGGAGCCAAACCACACTGCTGCTGAGTCATCAAATGGAGGTGACACTAGCTCTAAGAAGCAGAGCACTGATACATCTGATGTCCATATCCCTCTGCCATTCCCTCAGAGAGCCACTCAGTCTAAGAAGCAGTCAGCAAAGGCTCAAGATAAAGAGATACTTGACACCTTCCGGAAAGTTGAGGTGACATCCCTCTTTTGGATGCAATACAGCAGATTCCGCGATATGCCAAGTTTCTAAAGGAGCTGTGCACCAACAAGAGGAGACTGAAGGAAGATGAGCAGGTTAACCTAAGTCGGAATGTATCGGCACTTATCCAGCCGCCTATGCCTAAAAAGTGTCAAGATCCAGGGACATTTACTAGTCCTTGTGTGATTGGCAATTCTGTTTTTCATGATTGCATGCTAGACTTAGGAGCTTCCATTAATGTTATGCCTGCATATGTTTTTAAGTCTCTTGGTCTTGGTTCTTTGTGTGCTACTAGTATTGTGGTTACATTAGCTAACAGAAGTAGTATTCACCCATCTGGTTTGATTGAGGATGTATTGGTCAGGGTTAATAATCTGATTTTTCCTGCTGACTTCTACATTTTAGAAATGGAGAGTGAGACTGCTACTAATAAATCACCAATCATACTTGGTAGGCCTTTCATGAGAACGACTAGGACCAAGATAGATGTTTATTCTGGTACTCTTTCCATGGAGTTTGGTGATAGCATTGTGCATTTTAATATATTTGATGCCATGAAACATCCTAGGGAAGAGCATTCTGTTTTCTGCATTGATGTGATAGATGAAGTTGTTGAGGATGTTTCTGCTGAATTCCTTGCTGATTTTCCTGATTTTTCATCTACTCATGATTCTGATTTTTGTGGTTGTGGTGATAATCAAGAGTGCATTGTGTGTGCTGAAATAACATCACATCTTTCTGGTTTTAATGATGCACTTATTGATGGATCTGATTCTGAGTGCGAATCTGCATTATCTGAATTGCCTGCTGATATTATTGATGATCCTAACTCTGTTTCTGAGAATTTGTTTACAGGCATAGCTGCTGACTTGTTTTCTGCAGAATTTGCACCACCAACTACACCTCTTCCATCCATTGAGCAGCCTCCGAAATTGGAGTTGAAGGTTCTGCCTGACCACTTGAAATATGCATTCCTTGAAGAGAATGAGCAGCTTCCAGTCATTGTGGCAAAGAACCTTCTACCTGAGCAGGAGGATAAACTGTTAACTTTGCTAAAAGCAAATAAGAGGGCGATAGGGTGGACAATGGCTGACATTATCGGTATTAGTCCTTCAACATGCATGCACCGTATTCTACTTGAAGAAGGAGCTAAACCAGTGAGACAGCCCCAAAGGCGTTTGAACCCACTGATTCTAGATGTGGTGAAGAAGGAAGTAACAAAACTCCTGCAAGCTGGCATGATTTACCCCATCTCTAATAGCCAGTGGGTGAGTCCTGTTCAGGTGGTCCCTAAGAAGTTGGGAGTCACTGTGATTGCCAACCAGAATAATGAGCTGATTACAACAAGAGCTCAAAACAGTTGGAGAGTCTGCATAGATTACCGCAGGCTCAACCAAGCAACCCGCAAGGATCACTATCCTCTTCCATTTATTGATCAGATGTTGGAGTGGTTGGCTGGTAAATCCCACTACTGTTTTCTGGATGGATACTCAGGCTACTTCCAGATCCACATTGCACCTGAGGATCAGGAGAAGACGACCTTCACATGCCCCTTTGGCACATATGCATATAGGCGGATGCCCTTTGGACTTTGCAACGCACCAGGTACTTTTCAGCGTTGCATGGTAAACATCTTTTCTGAGTTGTTAGAGGATTGCATGGAGGTTTTTATGGATGATTTTAGTGTCTATGGTTCTTCTTTTGATGCATGATTGGATAATCTTGGTAGAGTTCTGAACAAATGCATTCAAACCAATCTTGTGTTGAATTTTGAGAAATGTCATTTCATGGTTGAGCCAGGGATAGTTTTAGGACATGTTGTCTCTGAAAAGGGTATTGAAGTGGATCATGCTAAAATTGATGTTATTACTGCTCTGCCTTACCCCACTTCTGTGCAGGAAGTTCGTTCTTTTCTTGGCCATGCAGGTTTTTACAGGCGTTTCATTCAGGATTTCAGAAAGATTGCCCTTCCACTGTCCAATCTCCTCCAGAAAGACATTGACTTTGAGTTTGGTGATGCATGCAAGGCAGCTTTTGATCATCTGAAGCGCTGCCTAACCATAGCTCCTGTGATCCGTGCACCTGATTGGTCTCTCCCATTTGAGTTGATGTGCGATGCATCTAATTATGCTGTTGGAGCTGTTCTTGCTCAGCGGGTCAACAAGGCCCCACATGTCATTGCATATGCATCCAGGACATTGGATTCTGCTCAATCCAACTATACCACCACTGAAAAAGAACTCTTGGCTATAGTGTTTCCTCTTGATAAGTTTCGGTCGTATCTGTTAGATACCAAGGTTATTGTTTTCTCTGACCATGCAGCTTTGAAATTTCTTTTAAAGAAAGCAGATGCTAAGCCTAGACTCATCCGATGGATGTTGCTGCTCCAAGAGTTTGATATTGAGATTAAGGATAGAAGTGGAGCGGAAAACCAAGTTGCTGATCATCTGAGCCGCATCACCCCTCTTCCATCTGACCCTATACCTATTGGGGATGATTTCCCTGATGAGCAGCTTTTACAGCTGCAAGGTAAGTTCCCTTGGTATGCTGATATAGTTAATTACTTGGTTGCTGGTGCATTACCTGTTGACTCCACTAAGGCTCAGACTTTGAAACTGAAAAGTGAGTCTAAATACTATGTGTGGGATGATCCTTACTCGTGGAGATTTTGTAGTGACCAAGTGGTTAGGAGATGTGTGCCTGACAGTGAGACTCTATCTGTTTTGAATTTTTGTCATGCATCTGCCTGTGGTGGTCATTTTGGACCACAAAGAACTGCTAGGAAGGTTCTAGATTCTGGTTTATTCTGGCCTTCTCTATTTCATGATGCTTATGAGTTTTGTAAGTCTTGTGCTAATTGTCAGAGAGCAGGTAGTATTTCCCGTAGACATGAGATGCCCCAAAACCCTATACTTTTCTGTGAGGTTTTTGATGTTTGGGGTATTGATTTTATGGGTCCCTTTCCTGTTTCCTTTGGTTTTGCTTACATACTCTTAGCTGTGGATTATGTCTCTAAATGGGTTGAGGCGAAAGCCACCCGAACTGATGATTCTGCTGTTGTTGTAGATTTTGTCCGTTCTCATATTTTCTGCAGGTTTGGCATTCCTCGAGCTATTATCAGTGACCAGGGCTCACATTTCTGCTATAGGAGCATGGATGCCTTACTAAAGAAATATGGAGTTCTCCACAAAGTATCTACAGCATATCATCCACAAACAAATGGCCAAGCTGAAGTTTCAAACAGAGAGGTTAAGCAAATCCTTCAGAAGACTGTCAATGCTAATAGAAAGGATTGGAGCAAGAAATTGGAAGATGCTTTGTGGGCATACAAGACTGCCTATAAGACTCCGATTGGGATGTCCCCTTACCGACTTGTTTATGGTAAGGCATGTCACCTGCCAGTGGAGCTGGAGCATCGGGCATATTGGGCTGTGAAGCAGTGTAACATGGACCTAATCCAGTCAGGTGGAGAAAGGAAACTACAGCTGCAAGAGTTAGAGGAGCTTCGTTTGGATGCCTA
>NW_026897961.1:0-41112 GCF_033153095.1 Gastrolobium bilobum | reverse complement strand
ATTGTCAGATGATGATGACCTTAGCATTACCTCGACAGCCAGCATCTGTTTTTCTTTTGCCACAGGCTTGAAAAATTGCCCTTCACCAGACAGATTAAGACACCAGCTTTATTCTGATCGGTCTACCAGCCTTAGCATTACCTCGGTCTACCGGTCTACCAGCAGCTGATCAAACTATTATGTAACAACAATATATGGATATGGATATACATATTGTTAGTTTCTTTTATTTTGATTCTTTTTAGAAGCACCTACTTTCATGCTATGAAATTAATGGAGTGAATAAATTAATAGTGAGGTGACCAAATAATAACATTATTATCATTGAAAAAGGAAATCTCGAAACCACAATTCAGTTGTAAAATGGATTAATATAATGGCAAATTAGACTACGCGACACTATCTTTTAATATCATCCAAACCCCCCTTTGGTACGCGGGATTCTTGGAGATTCCTGGGAAATTGAATTTTTCTAAATTTTTAATTTTCAAGTATTATTGTAAACTGAATGTAAAAATTATATTTTTGAAAATTGAGATTCCCGGATAAAAAAAAATTTCCCCTCTACCACATTTCATGTCACCAACTTTGGAATTGATATTCCACACTTTTAACTCTCAATCGAGGAAAATAAATCCAAAATCTAGAATGGAAAAAGTATCCAAGAAAATGCCAAAATGCAATTTCTGAAACAGGAGATGGCGGGCAAAAAAAATTAATTTAATACTTTTTAATAAATTAATTACGCATTTATTACAATTTTGAAAATAATTACACATTTATTGCACAATATGACGCCCAATTTGGGCGTCACCAATGACGCCCAAATTGAGCATCACTCAAGAGGCAATCACGCCTAATTTAGGCGTCACTCATCAGCTGTTGGCACATGTCATATTTTTTTTTCCAAAAAAAAAATTTAATCATAAAACTTTTGAAGGCCATAACTTTTGACTCGGGTATCCAAATCAGGTAATTATTTTTTTGATTCCACATAACTTTTCGATATCTACGCAATGACATCTCATTTGATGTATTTTATTTATCACAAAAATAATTTAAATTTAAATCAGGTAATCCTTCTTCCTTAGAGATTTAGAATATTTATTTAATTATTTCCTTTATTAATACATTTATTTCAAATTGATTTTTGAGTTTAAATCACAAATCAAATCTTTATTTTATTTTTCTTATTAATAATAATTTTTATTTTTAATTTAAATCACAAACAAAAATTTTTATAATAAAAATAAAAAAATTTATTTTTTTAATTTAAATCACACATCAAATCTTGATTTATTTTTAATATTAAATCACAAACCCAGAACTCAGAAGCTTCTGAGTTTAAAAATGGGACACGTGTCAACATGTGTGTGACACGTCACCAATCACGTCTAAATTGGGTTTCTATCAAGCGGCAATCACGTCTAATTTAGGTAATTTTATTTTTGAAAAACATTCATAAGTCATCATTAATTTCAGACCACGAATAATAATCCAGAAGCTTATAGCATTAATCATTAATTTCAAAAATAATATCCTTCTTCCTTAGAAATTTAGAATATTAATTTAATTATTTCTTTTATTTCAACAGGTTTTTAAAATTGATTTTTTAGTTTAAATCACAAATCAAATCTTTATTTTGTTTTCCTTAATAATAATAATTTTTAATTTAAATCACAAACCAAATTTTTGTTATACTAAAAAAAATTATTATAAAAAAATTCAAGAGGCGATCACGCCTAATTTAGGCGTCACTTATCAGGTGTTGACACGTGTCATATTTTTTTTTCAAAAAAAAAAAATCATAAAACCTCTGTAGGCCATAACTTTTGACTCGGGTATCCAAATCAGGTAATTCTTGTTTTGATTCCATATAACTTTTCTAGATCTACGCAACGACATCTCATTTGATATATTTTGTTGATCACAAACATAATTTAAATTTAAATCAGGTAATCCTTCTTCCTTAGAGATTTAGAATATTTATTTAATTATTTCCTTTATTAATACATTTATTTCAAAATTTATTTTTGAATTTAAATCACAAATCAAATCTTTATTTTTTTTCCTTGTTAATAATAATTGTTATTTTTAATTTAAATAAAAACCCAAATTTTTTTATAATAAAAATAAAATTTATTTTTTTAATTTAAATCACACATCAAATCTTGATTTATTTTTAATATTAAATCACAAACCCAGAACTCAGAGGCTTCTGCGTTTAAAAATGGGACACGTGTCAACATGTGTCAACACCTGACACATCACCAATCACGTCTAAATTGGGTTTCAATCAAGAGGCAATAACTTCTAATTTAGGTAATTTTATTTTTGAAAAACATGCATAAGCCATCATTAATTTCAGACCACGAATAATAACCCAGAAGCTTATAGCATTAATCATTAATTTCAAAAATAATATCCTTCTTCCTTAGAGATTTAGAATATTTATTTAATTATTTCTTTCATTTCAATAGATTTTTAAAATTGATTTTTTAGTTCAAATCACAAATCAAATCTTTATTTTGTTTTCCTTATTAATAATAATTTTTATTATTATTTTTAATTTAAATCACAACCAAATTTTTGTTATACTAAAAAAAATTATTATAAAAAAATTTAAATCACAAATCAAAATTTTATTTATTTTTATATTAAATCACAAACTCATAACTGAGAGGCTCTGGGTTTAATCGCTCTTATAATACTATTCTTGCAAATTTAAATTGTGTTTATGGAAAATAAAATACGTCAAATGAGATGTCATTGTGTAGATATCGAAAAGTTATGTGGAATCAAAAAAAGAATTACCTGATTTGGATACCCGAATCAAAAGTTTTATGATTAAATTATTTTAATTTTTTTTGAAAAAAATATGACACGTGTCAACACCTAATGAGTGACGCATAAATTAGGCGTGATTGCCTCTTGAGTGACGCCCAATTTGTGCGTCATTGGTGACGCTCAAATTGGGCGTCATATTGTACAATCAATATGTAATTATTTTCAAAACTGTAATAAATGTATAATTAATTTATTGAAAAGTATTAACTTAATTTTTTTTTTGCCAGGGATGGCGTCCAAACAAAAGAAAGTTGAGCTGTCACATTGTTTACTAGGATGCGGCTTTTAGACCGTATTAGTTGCTTTTTCAAATGTTGCCTAATATACATTCTTTGATTGAATTTTTAATATAATAATCAGAGTTCAAGTTTTGGATTTTCCAATCGAACCTTTTAAATTATTGATTCATACTGACATGTACTTAAAATAAATCATTAAAACAAAGTTTCAGATGTAATTATGATGCTATTTCATTATATTTTCTGTTGGTCAAAAGGTATTGTGCACTTCTTGTTGACACTTAGGTGTATCCTACATTTCTTTTCATATTAATCGGTTAAAATTATTGTAGGTGTGCAAGGTTTATTTGGTTGAAAAGACCAAAGATATTTTAGTTGTGTTTATTTTTAATTTTTTTATAAATTAACTCAAGATATTTCCTTTAATCAGTTATTTTTTATATTTTTGAAGTTGACCTGATATATTTATGTTTTTATTTTTCAAACTTTTGGAATCATTCTTAGTGTATAATTGCAAATCTATCCTAGCCATATCTGTGTCACTGTTACATAAATACATTTTATACAACTGGAAGTCTACGAATTCTAGTTTTGGCCTCTGAATCTATATGATGGCAGAAGTGTAATACTTGGCCTTGTTTATTCATTAAGAACGTGACATTGGCTTAACCTCTTGTGTAGGTGAATAACACAGATGCCGAGGGTAGGCTTACCCTGGCAGATGCTCTGGTGTATGCTTGTAACCAAGGTGTTGAAAAGGTATGCCGCTATGCAGCTTAATCTCTCTAATATTTCCATAGATCATAACGGATTGGCTTAACATTTAATATTGGGTGTCTGATGGATTTGGTCATTAATGATTTCATTTCTAATTAGAGTTAGAAAAAAATGTTAGAACCGTTCCAATTTGTCCTGTCTTACTGAAGTAAAATTCAATTATTTGATGAATATATATTAATTTCACCCGACGTTCGCTAGTCGGGTTTAATGGGGATTGGTTTTTTTTTTTTTTATATGTGGAGTTTCGGTTCAGTTCTGTGTAAGTACTGACTTTGGGATTTTTGTGTTTACATCATCTAATGCGCCTGTCATCATTGTATTTTGGATTATGAAATTGTTTTAAACAAGCTTACAACTTTTTAGTTGTATAGTTTGGTTTTAGAACTCTGCTAACAGATTGACCAACTGTTCTTCAGATAGTTGACTTGGCAACATTAACTGGGGCCTGTATAGTTGCTCTTGGACCCTCAATTGCAGGTAATTATTAACTTAAAATTGCAAGTATTTTGTATGGATTTGAATAACCATCTACCAGTATTTGTTTGAGTAAGAAAAAAAGGCCCAACTTATAGTTGGTTGGTTCTGAAAAATTGTAATATCGTGGGTAAAGAGAATAGCTAAGCTCTGGAAGAGGCAGAACCTGAAAGAGACATATCTGTGGAAGTATCCACATTATTAACTGTTTACTAATGCTATTGGAACTTGCATTCTCATCAATTTCTGAACTCATGCAATGAATTATTCACTATTAACTGTTTACTATTGCTATCTATTGTTTTTAAAGGTGTGTTTACACCCAGTGATGACCTAGCAAAAGAAATTTTTGATGCTTCTGAAGTGAGTGGGGAGAAACTATGGAGGATGCCATTAGAAGAAAGTTATTGGGAGTCAATGAAATCAGGAGTAGCTGATATGGTGAACACTGGTGGTCGACAAGGTGGTGCTATTACTGCTGCTCTTTTCTTAAAGCAGGTATATGCTTTTAATGTATAATTTGATTGCTTTGACTTTTCTCCTTAACCTAATGGTCCATTGCTACCACGGAGTGATAAAATAGTATCTGAATGCTATACCCCTTTTTCAAACTCCATGTTTCTACAAATGATTGTGTTCCGCTACTACTTATTGGTAGGAGTGTTGCACATGAAGTGGGTTGGATGATGTATGAACTGTCTTGATTTGGAGGGAAAATTTATTGTAGAAACTATTTATAAAGGAACCTACTGGGAGGAAAACAGATGCTTTGTTAAATAACACTGATAATGTGTGCCTTCTTAGTTGCCTGGCTTTTATCTGTAGTCCTCTTGCATATTTATGGCGTGGTTTTCTGAAACAACTGTGCTTTCCAGTTTGTTGATGAAAAGGTCCAATGGATGCATATTGACTTGGCTGGTCCAGTGTGGAATGATAAGCAGCGCTCTGCAACAGGATTTGGTGTTGCTACTTTAGTGGAATGGGTTTTGTGAAACGCATCTTAAATGCAAACTGAGATCTTGAAATCATGACATCTTGTTAAATTGTGGTGTTTCTGGTTTGGTGAGGACAGTTATATTTCTGAAGGGATATAAAAGATGGTGCCGCGAGGCATAGTTTTTAGGCGGATTTCTCTGTATTTAAACTTTTTTAACGATTAACTAATGGTTAAATTAGCCTCTCAGTCTGTTTTGTTATTATTTTTAGCTTTGATGATTCTAATTCTAGTGTCCAGTGTAAAAATTTTGCGTTATTCTCGTGATTCTGGTATATTTGGAAGCATAGCAGGGCAAATTGTCGGAGTCTTGGCTCAGACCAATGACCTAATGGAAGAAAATTCTTGCTTGGAATATTTGATGTTAGGATTCCAGATCTACGTTTGACTCAATCTGGTCTTGAATTTCAACCATGTTTGGTCTATATGAGCTGAATCCGTAGGTTAACAAAGCGAGCTATAGTGCCCAGTGCCCAGTGCCCACTGATAAGGATTTTAGTGATGCGCTGTTTGCAATGCTATCAGTTTGCTCCACCGTGAGTTTGGCACGGCGGTGATAATAGTGAGTGTCGCATGGCAACACTAAAGTGCGAAACAGAGTCCAAGAGCCTGTGTAATTTCTATTTCCACAAACAGATTTTTACTCTGTAGGGAAAAAAAATTGCTTGATAGGATTGTGCTGTGAAAATGACTCTCAACAATAAATACATTTTATACTTTTAACATTAAAATTAAAGAGTATTTTACGGATTTCTCAAAAATAAATTTTTGGTTTTATTATTTTTATGGTGATTATTTTATAAGGGACAAGATATTGTGACAACTAAGTGATGTTACAACCAATGTTACTGCCAACCAATCTCACTGTTGGATTGATAGTAGCGATCCGACGGTCCTCGTTTAATCCCTAAATATCCCCCCGTCTTCGCTTCTCTCTCTCCCCCTTCTCTCTCTTCCCTTCTCTCTCTCACTATAGGCTCTGCCACCGCCGCCTCCCCCATAGCCATACACGTGACGCTGCTTAGGTTTTAAACATGGTATGCTTCGTTCTACCTACGAGAGTTCTCATTAATGAACCACCATAAGGTAACCTAAAACTACATATCTTAGATACCTACTGGGGTTATACTTAACAAGCCTATTTGTATCGTTAAAGGATGCATCTATGCCATTTGGAACATTAATATTACTATGAATCTCTTTGTAATCTTTTGACTGACGAATAGTAGCTAAACCAAGCTCAATTTGATTTGCATTAATTTGGAGTTCTCGCTTCAGAGCAAGGGTAGTAGCAACTCTGTTTTTGACACTCTGATTTTCGGTGAAATCGAACTTATCAAATACAAGTTCGTGCATGGAAGTAAAAAGGGGGAGAGGTGGCAGTGGGGGAGGAGGCGGCGGCTGTGGCAGAGCCTATAGTGAGAGAGAGCAGCGAAGACGGGGGATATTTAGGGATTAAACGAGGACCGTCGGATCGCTACTACCAATCCAACGGTGAGATTGGTTGGTAGTAACATTGGTTGTAAGGTTGTCACAATATCATGTCCCATTTTATAATTAGGAAGATTCATCAAAGGTATTTTTATAAATAAATTCTACTTGATATCATTTTAAATTGCTTTAGCAATCTTATAATTATAATAGTTGATTATTTTAGGGAATTGTTTTTCTTATATAACATAAGATAAACCAATTTTTTTATAGACACATCTAGAGAAGAGAGAATAGAGGAAAGATAAAAAATATAAATGGATTTCACCTCTCTATATATGTATGTAGAAAAAATATTTTATCTCATATTAAATGAGAAAACAATTCCCCTTACTTTTAGAGGAGGGATATTCTCACTACTAAAAATTAGATAGGTAATTAATATTTTCTTTCTCTTCAAATTTTTTTTTAGCATTCTCTCTATTTGATCCAATGATAATTAGATAGGTAGTAAGTTGGTAGTGAAAAAATTTAGTAGTGAGAATATTCTCCCTCTTACTTTTATAAGCAATTCAATTTCTTTTTAACTTTAGACTTAATTATCATCAAATATGTTTTCTAATTTTTTTATTTTTAAAATTAATTTTCAGAATTCGTATTACGTTATAGTTTTGAAGAATAAAAAAAAAAAAACCAATTCCAAACATGTCCAAGTTTGAAACAGTGTTATTAATTAGACCCGGTTCGAACTGGTCGAGTCAACCGAAACTTGGCGAACTGATCATAAGATCAGTTTGAGTCAAGTATCGGACCGGTCATGTATTGGATCCAGTTAAATCTGGTCAAAGCCGGTGACCCGGTTGGGTCATGAAAATCGGCGGATTATGGATTTTTATAAAAAAAAAACAAAAAACAAAAAACAAAAACCCTAAACCAAAAACCAAAGTTGTCTCGTATTCTGAAACTGCTTTAAAAAACATTTGAAATTTTGTTTGTTAGTAGTATACTCTCTTACAGTAACATCAAATTTCAGCTTCCAGGGATTGAAGCAATTTGCAGAACAGTAAATTAAGAGAAGATAACGTATTAATTATAAATCCAATTTTATGGGAAGAGTTGTTGGTAAATGGCTTATAATTATTAAATATGATTAGTTGAGGATATGGGTGTTCGCAGTCTGGATTGGATCGGTTTTGGAAGCAAAATTCATCCGATCCAATTCCTTCGGTTTGATCATATAATCATTCATTCGGTTCGAATTTTTTTTCAAATCCGATCCAATCCAATCCAATTTTTTCGGTTTGGATTGGATCAGTTTTCGGTTTTTTGAAAATCCTAATATTTATTTCATGATTGTTGTGCAAATAACATCTTTTGTATATATTGACTTTGTAATTTTATTTTTATTTTTTAAATACAAAAGCATTAGTAAACTATAATGTAGTTTTTTTTTTGGCAATGAGATATGAAGTTATAAAGATAAAATTGTGTTGATAAGATATGACTAGATTTTTTCTTGGGTTTAATTGATGGGTTAATGGGTCTTGGGTTTAGAAATTTTTAGGCTATGTTTAGGGAAAGACCCAAATAGGTAGAGGGGATTAGGGAAAGACTCAAATAGGTAGAGGAGAATTAATATATTGGATCGGTTTGGATTGGATCGGTTTTCATCAACCCATCCAAAAACCGATCCAATCCAATTAAAATTTGCGATTTTTTTTCGGTTTTCGGTTTATTCGGTTATCGGTTTATTCGATTATCGGTTACCGCGGTTTGAATCGGTTTGGATCGGTTGATGAACACCCCTAGTTGAGGATACTTAGTAGAGGAATTATATATGTTTACATGATATTTTGAATTTTCTTTTTTCTTTATTTATTTCTTTTATAGTATATTGTATGTGGTTACCATATATGACTTTTTTTTATCCCTACAAAAACTATATATGTTTGTAGCCCAGTATAATAATTTGTTTACATGTATTTGAATATTTTATGTATAAAATATAGGTTTTATGTACTAATCCGGGTCATGTAATTTAATCGGTGATTCACTTAGTAAACCAATAACCCAACATCTCGGTCGGATTAATGACCTGGTTGGTTATGATAACATTGCTTTGAAACTCCCTTGGGGGTGTTTGGTAGAGGAGAAATTTTTGTTACTAGGGAAATATAATGATTAGGGAAATAGTGAAAAAATGAGTTTGGTGGGAAAATGAGAAAAAAGTTGTTTGATAGGGCGAAAAATTAACAGAAAAATTGGTTTAAGTTTTCAAAGTCAATGTTTGGTAGAAAGTAAAATATTGATGATAATTTGTGTAAATTACAATTAGAAAGATACTCACCAGTGATGGTCAACAGTAAATAAGTGTCATTTTGGACAATATTTTTGAGTTCATTTTTTTCTTTCCCAGGCAACCACATATTACCACCTTCGATGTGGGTATCATGCACAGTACACTCACTGCAATTTTTCACACAATTTTCGTTGCCCGGGTACTCAGTTTTGCTGGCATAATTTTTTTAAAATTTTTACCAAACGTTGTCATAACGAAATCCTTATCCAATTTGACTTGCTATTTCGGACGAAGACGGCTACCAAACACTCCGTTAGTGTCGTTCATTTTTATTTTTCACTGTTTGACTGTATTCCGCCTCTAATAAATGGTTAAAAATAATATTTAATAAAACCAAGTTAATTTTCTAATTCAGATAATAAATCGCTAGTTTACAAATATAAGGGTGTGAATGACAACCTTCCCGGAATTAATTCTTTTTTAATTTATGTTCCGGGAACAGAAATGGATAGGAAACTCGTTTGGTAAAACCGGTTTATTTTTTTGTTCCCGGGATGAGCCAGTTTAATGTTTGTGCTGAGAAACAGAAAAATGAATCAAAAAATTTCTGTTTTTCTGTTCCTGGGCACAAAATGAGAAACACTTATCCCTCTCAATCACTCTCCACCATCGTAGCACTAGTGTCGTCGTCACCACCACGATGCCACCACCACCTCCACCTATCACCACCACACCTACCACCACCACAACTACCGCCGCCACCACCGCCACCACTATCACCGTCACCATCACCATCACCACTACCGCCATCAACCACCACCACCACTATCATCGCAACCACTGTCGCCACCGCCACCATCGTCATCACACGCCACTGCCACTACCCTCATCGCCACCAACCACCACCACCATCGTCACAACCATTACCGTCACCACCACCACCATCGCCACCATTACACCACCCCCACCACTACCATCATCATGTCATTGCCACCACTACCACCATCGCCACCACCACTGTCACCTACCACCACCGCCGTAGCCACCGCCACCACCCCCACTGTGATTCCTTCACAACCACCACCACAATGCCACTGCTACCATTGTTGCCGCCACCAACCACCATACTCACCACCATTGTCGCAACCACTGCCGTCACCTCCACCACCACCATCCCCACCACTACCATCGCTGCCTCCATGATTACCACCGCCATCGTCGCATCCACTGTCGTCACAACCACCACCACTATCTTCACCATGTCACTGCCACCACCACTACCGTACCGCCGCCGCCGCCACCACAACCACATCATGCGAAAAGGAAAGTGATGATCCAGAATTTTTTTATATTTAATAGGAATTATTTTTTATTATATTATTTGTTGTGTTATCAAACACAATTCTCATTCTCAGAATAAAAATAGAACATGTTATCAAACACATTTTTTTCTCAGAAACTGTTCCATGGCACAGAAATAGAAAAGAATTATTTCTTTTCAGAAACAGTGCTAGGAAATAAAATGATTGTCATGCACACCTAGGGGTGTTAACGGGCCGAGCCGAGCCGAGCTTTAATCTTAACGGGCCAAGCCTGTATTTAAACGTGTCCGACTGGCCTTATCCTGTTACCTGTTACGAATATAATATTGGCTTGTGGTCTGGTTTATTTACAAAAAAATAAAAGCCTGTGTGAAGCCTGTCTTAGCCTGTTAGCATGTTAAAGAATAAAAATAAGAGAATAGAATTTCACAAAAAATCAATTTCCAGATAGAAACCTTAGCTTCTAATTTGCAGCAATAATTTACAAAGTCTACAATAAATAAATAAAATTAAAGTGAGAGAAGGTAGATAACAGATTATATTATCTTAGCCCATTATAAAAAAAAGTGCCAACAAAAATAAAAATAAAATAAAAAATAAATTGACACAAACGAGCAGTGCACAGTGGAACGAATGAGTTTTTGTGGGTTTGTTTGTGTGAAGGAGGATGAAGGATAATATATAACAGCACTAGTAATTCCATAAATATACATAAATTCAATATATATCCAAATAGCATAATATAGAACAAAATCATTTAAAAAGTCTGTTAAACCAATAAAATTGGGTAAAATAAATTGATGAGAGAGAGTTATTACAAGTAGTATAAAAAGTATAAATAAATATTTATATACTAGGCTAGCTTGGGAGGCTCTAAGGCTGAGCTTCTGAATTAGAGCCTAAGGCCTTTTTATTAAACGAGTTTTTATACAAGTCCAAGCCTGGTTCCAACACGAGCTTTTATTAAACGAGCTCAGGCCTTTACGAGCCGAGCCAAAGGCCCCTGGCTCGTTTACCACCCCTATGCACACCGTAAATATGTAGAAATAAGAATTTTTTTTTATATTTTCTTTCGCTTTAATTATTAAATACACATGAAAAAATGTGTGTCATTTTAAATGATACATCTTATATCCTTTCACTCTCACAAAGAAATGAGACCCACACCTTTAAAAAATTTTCCACCCATTTTCTCTCACATAATTTATCTCTTTTTCTCATTTAAGATGACACAACTTTATGTCCTTCAAAATGATATACACTTTCTACAGTACACATGTGGTAGAATGTGTTATTAGGATTAAACACATATTATTTATTAAAGAATAGGATATTGTAACAACCAACTAGTATTACTATCAATCAATTTCACCGTTGGATCGATTATGTTGATCCAACAGTTATATTTATTTTCATCTTTGTATGATTATGATTCCCTATATTTAATCCTTTTACGATTTCCTATATTTAATGTGAAAGCATTAAATATAGGAAATCATAACCATAACAAAGTGAAAATAAATATAAAGTATTAAATTTAAATTCAATTTATATTTATTTTTACTTTTGTATGGTTATGATTTCCTATATTTAATGCTTTCACATTAAATATTTGGAATCACAGAAGCATTAAATATAGGGAATCATAATCATACAAAGATGAAAATAAATATAAATATTGGATTAACATAATCAATCTAACGGTGAAATTGATTGACACTAGTTTGGTTGTTACAATATTCTTCCCCATTTATTCATTGTGCATTCTCTCTCGTGATGAATAAAAATAAACTGTGTTATCAAGCACATTTTTCTTTTTACACGAAAAATCTTTCTAACCACATAAATAAGTACGAAATATCTTCTCCAAAAACTCTCAGAAAATTGAATAATTATCATACACAGTTACACACCCTTATTGTGGAGCTTTTACATCCTCTGGTTAGTTGAAATAAACATAACTAGTTTGTACTAAAAAAAATAAAAAAAAAATAAACATAACTAGTTATTTTATCTTTTCCCTTGTTCAGTGAACCTTTTCTCAACCAATCAGCCACCTCTATTTTTTTTTTAATTTATTTTTGGTAAACAACCACCTCTATTCTACTTTCTTTGTTATGTTCAATCATTTCATAAGATGAATATTTATCTAGACAATTATTTTTTTGGTTTAAAGTATAGGAAACGTGTTTGTCTTTTTAAATGATATAATTTAATTATATTATTTCACTCTCACAAAAAGATGAGATCCACACTTTTTTCCCCTTACTCTCTTCTCCCCTTTATCTCTTTCTTTCTCTCACTTAAAATGATACGACTTTACATCTTTTAAAATGACATACACTTTTTCCTTAAAGTATATATGAAGGGAAAACTATTTGTTTTAAAATGATGTAAATTGTGTTCTTTTAATTTTTTTACTCTATGTACTATCGGTAGTACATAGTTATGGCATGAAAAGATGTTTTTTTTCTCTACACAGTCACATCAGCTGACTTGAAAAGTGAAAAAGAGAGAGTAACTTTTCATGTTATAATTATGTACTATCGAGAATACATAGAGTAAAAAATTAAAAAAACACAACTTACCTCTTTTAAAAGGACACATACTAAACCCATATATGAATTTGTTTGGAAACAAAAAGGGGCTTTATAAAAATAAAATAAAATTGGTAATACTCAATTCACTCTTTGTGAATAGACGCTAGCTACAATAAAAGTATCTACTTTGATACGTCAAATACACACTTATGTATATATAAAATATAATGTTAATTGTTATCAAAAAAAAAAAAATACAATGTTAATAAATTCCATCAATTAATAAATTTAACAAAGATTTAAGACCAAAATGAAACATAAGCTTGTTATCATTACTTAAACAATAGTCAAAAAGATATCTTTAATATTTGGTTGATAAAATACATTTTTATACATTTTACAATATATATATGAGAAAATTATTTGTCACTTGAGATATATTTATCTCCGGTCACCAAAAACTACGTCGTTTTGTTTATTTATTTCCTTATATATTAATTGATTCACCTTTGAATGATTATGATTTCTTTTTTCTCTCTCTTCTTTTATCACCGTTGATCCATCTTTGTATGAATATGATTTAGTAGCCCGGGATAAAGTTATGTCAAGCAGTTTGAGAAATGATAAGCCTTATATATAGATATATATATATATATATATATATATATGTATATATATATAGGGAAGGATAATCTTAAATCCAATGGCTGTAATCTATTAAACTTTAGTGAGCACGTGACATTCTTTTTTATTTTTTATTTTAACACATTCTCCCAACACAAACACCACCGTAACTCTTCCCCCTCTTCTCTATCGGCGTCTTCATCAGCCTCTTCCACCTCGCCCACAACTTAGACAATGATTATATTTATATTCAATTTATATTTATTTTTACTTTTGTATAGTTATGATTTCCTATATTTAATGCTTTCACATTAAATATATGGAATCACAAAAGCATTAAATATAGGGAATCATAATCATACAAAGATAAAAATAAATATAATCATTGGATTAACATAATCAATCTAATAGTGAAATTGATTGACACTAGTTTGGTTGTTACAATATTCTTCCCCATTTATTAATTGTGCATTCTCTCTCGTGATGAATAAAAATAAACTGTGTTATATCAAGCACATTTTTCTTTTTACACGAAAAATCTTTCTAACCACATAAATAAGTACGAAATATCTTCTCCAAAAACTGTCAGAAAATTGAATAATTATCATACACATTTACACACCCTTATTGTGGAGCTTTTACATCCTCTGGTTAGTTGAAATAAACATAACTAGTTTGTACTAAAAATAAAAATAAAAAAATAAACATAACTAGTTATTTTCTCTTTTCCCTTGTTCAGTGAACCTTTTCTCAACCAATCAGCCACCTCTATTTTTTTTTATTTTTTTTTTGGTAAACAGCCACCTCTATTCTACTTTCTTTGTTATGTTCAATCATTTCATAAGATGAATATTTATCTAGACAATTATTTCTTTGGTTTAAAGTATAGGAAATGTGTTTGTCTTTTTAAATGATATAATTTATATCATTTCACTCTCACAAAAAGATGAGACCCACACTTTTGCCCCCTACTCTCTTCTCCCCTTTATCTCTTTCTTTCTCTCACTTAAAATGATACGACTTTACATCTTTTAAAATGACATACACTTTTTCCTTAAAGTATATATGAAGGGAAAACTATTTGTTTTAAAATGATGTAAATTGTGTTCTTTTAATTTTTTTACTCTATGTACTATCGGTAGTACATAGTTATGACATGAAAAGATGCTCTTTTTTCTCTCCTCAGTCACATCAGCTGACGTGAAAAATGAAAAAGAGAGAGTAACTTTTCATGTTATAACTATGTACTATCGAGAATACATAGAGTAAAAAATTAAAAAAACACAACTTACCTCTTTTAAAAGGACACATACTAAACCCATATATGAATTTGTTTGGAAACAAAAAGGGGCTTTATAAAAATAAAATAAAATTGGTAATACTCAATTCTTAGACGCTACAATAAAAGTATCTACTTTGATACGTCAAATACACACTTATGTATATATAAAATATAATGTTAATAAATTCCATCAATTAATAAATTTCACAAAGATTTAAGACCAAAATGAAACATAAGCTTGTTATCATTACTTAAACAATAGTCAAAAAGATATCTTTAATATTTGGTTGATAAAATACATTTTTATACATTTTACAATATATATATGAGAAAATTATTTGTCAAGCTGCTTGAGATATATTTATCTCCGGTCACCAAAAACTACGTCGTTTTGTTTATTTATTTCCTTATATATTAATTGATTCACCTTTGAATGGTTATGATTTCCTTTTTCTCTCTCTTCCTTTATCACTGTTGATCCATCTTTGTACGAATATGATTTAGTAGCCCGGGATAAAGTTATCTCAAGCAGGTTGAGAAATGATAAGCCCTATATATATATATATATATATATATATATATATATATATATATATATATATATATATATAGGGAAGGATCATCTTACACCAGTGTAAGATTTTTAAACTTACACTCAATCTTTACCACTCAGCTACCTTAAATCCAATGGCTGTAATCTATTAAACTTTAGTGAGCACGTGACATCCTTTTTTATTTTTTATTTTAACACATTCTCCCAACACAAACACCACCGTAACTCTTCCCCCTCTTCTCTATCGGCGTCTTCATCAGCCTCTTCCACCTCGCCCACAACTTAGACAACTCTCTCTATCTCCTCCGCTGAATACTCCCCTCCCCTCAAGGATTTGTCGATCTCCCATGTTATAGGTATGCGAACCCTAACAATGATCTTCCTTCGATTATTCTTCTCTTTATATTCCTGGATTTTTTGTTTGGGTTTTGGGTATAAAGGCAATGGACAATGGGAACTAATAACGTGTATTTTTTTAAAGGGATTTACTTTTCTCATTTTGCTTGTGAGAAGTTGAATTTCCTACACTAACAAAGTCAGCTATGGGTCCCTTTTTTTTAAAAATAAAACAAAAAAAAGATTGCACATTTATCCATGTATGTATGACAAAAGACAATTATCTAAAGCAACAGAAGAGTAGTTAAACCCTTTTTTAAAACAATTTTTTTGAAAATTTACATTGAAAGAGGAGGCTGATTTACATCCAGTTTTGTCCCCCTTTGTTTCCATTTTTTTATCCTAATGCATATGTTGTGGAAATTGAGAAATTATCTCAACTGGACTATCATGTTGGTTATGCCCATAAATCACAATGCCCTAATAAACTTATTTTATTTTTTGTTTTTGTTTGTTTAAATTTACAATTATCACTTCTTGTCTTCAAGTCAATAATTATAATATAGTCTCTATATCCTTGCAAATTGAACCTTTGATGATTTTTTTTAACTGATTTCTTAGGCTAGTAGCTTTTCTTGCACATTGGTCATTCTTAAATTTTGTATCGTGGACTTGGCGCAAACATGGCTTGTTGACAATGCCTTCACAACTAGAGGGCTGTAGCTAAGAATGTTGTTGGTGGTTCTAGAGATGAAGAGAATAAAGATTAAATTAGGAAGAGGAAAAACTTTGTCTTGGATATTATTTATGAATAGTTTTTTTTTTTTAAAAAAGTATTAGGTTTTTCTGGATGATCACGACCATCTTTTTTTTTTTTTATGGTTATAGATGCAGTTATAATCCTCTCATAAGGAGGCAGCAGGACCAGTGAGTAATTGCATCCCATTTCTATGTAATGAATTTTGTAGACTTAGGCCAATTGGAATTGTAGTTTTAGATCAATTAGAAGTCTCTTTCTAGAACATGGAGTATCAAGGCAAGCTTTTGACAAATTAGTAGTAGATGGTTAATAGAATTTATACGCTCTTTTTATTTTAATATCTTAAAACAAATATTTTAAATTAAAATATATTTTACATGGATGTCTCATTATGTTTACATGGATGCCTTCTTGCAATCAATAAAAAAAAAATTAAAGGCTATAATTGTGATGAAGAGCCATTGCAGAAACATTTTTATCTTCTTTTTGGGAGTTCATACAAAACAACTGCAGTTGTTTTCCTCCAACTGTGCAAAACATAAAAACATAATATATCAGATTTGATTGGAGGATATAGAACTAAGCGTACATTTGTCTATGGGAATGAAAAAAGATATTAATAAAGGAAATTAATAACAACATAAATATATAGATATAAAAACCAATTAAACAACCAACTAAACTTTACAGGTAACATAGGTCTTTAAAGTATATAAAAAGAAATTAAAGCCAATATAACTTACACTGACTTGTCTTTTGTTTGCAAGTTGATTGGTAGTGACCATATTCTCCACAAGACTTACATGCTCTCCTTTTAACCAATGCCTTGTTTATCGATAATTCAAGACCACTCTTAAACCTCCATGTTAGAGGGACTTTGTCAAAATCCTTTCTTCTTCTTCCTTTTGTATGTGAAACATATGGGTCTTTGATATTAAAATCTGAAGCATCATTTGTTGTGTCACATGTCAAATTCTGTTGATTTGACTCTATAGGATCTTCATTGACATCTACGATTTCCATTCCCATTGTACTGGCCATATTATAAATGCGATCAAGTTCTGATATAATAAACTTGTATGCATCTTCGGATCTTTTAGCCAAATTAGAAAAGTGGTCAAATTTACGTTGCACATTCATACTTCTCAAAACATTTGATTCATTATTCCAAATTTCAATGTCACCCACCTCTATACATTTGTTGGCCTCTTTTGTCCAACGCTCCAATATGTACTGACAAGGAATTCGAATAATATTTTTTGCTTGAAAAATCACCAAAATGTGCCTGCATAGTATTCCCATAAATTCGAAAAGATGACAGCCACATGTAGCATTCTTTGACTCTAAATTTATATCAACAATAAAACAATCTCGAGTATCAAAACAATTAGATACCTGATACTTACAATGTGAACCATTTTTCTCAATCTTCTCCTTTGTAAAATGGCTAACAAGCTCATTATGAAACTTAACAAACACATTTCTTGTATAAATTCATGCAGCATGTTCTTCAATTTTTGAGCCAATAGTCAAAGTGTGTGACTTATGTCGGGACTCAAAATTCTTTTTTTTTCCAGCCTCATAGCGATTGTTAATGGCCTTCTCAAATTTTACCACAAAGTCTCGTAGTGTTGTGGTTGAATTAACAAAGGAGTCAAAAAAAGAATTAATTCTTTCACTTCTTTGTGTAGTATTCACACCGGCAAAAAAGGTGCTTCTATTATGAACCGGTGTCCATGACTCTCTAATATCAAATAATCTTTGAAGCCATTCATTTTCCAGCAAGCTATACTCAACCATTATGCGCTGCCAATCATCTTCAAAATCCTTGATACTTGATGATTCTCGAATGCACCTCTTCAGTTCACGCTTGAATGTAGAATTTTTGTGATATATGTGTGCAAGCTTTTCAGGAAACTTCTTTCTAATGTGCCACAAGCATAGATGATGACGTGTTTCTGGAAATACCTTGGCAACAACAGCTCCAATAGCTAAATCTCGATCAGTTATCATAGAAACATGCTTCTTTCCATTCATTGCCTCAAGCCAAGTTTCAAATAACCATACAAAATATTTTTCAGATTCATCTTGTAACAATGCACAACCGAATAAAATTGATTGAAGATGATGGTTCAGTCCCGTGAAAGGGGCAAATGGCAGGCTATATTTGTTGGTTCTATATGTTGTATCAAAAGTAATAACATCACCAAATTGTTGATAAGCAAACCTTATCTAGCATCCACCCAGAAAAAGTTTATCATTCTGTCATCATCATCACATTATATTGCATAGAAAAAATTAGAGTTTTGAGCTTGCTTTTGTTTACAGTAATTGAAAACAGCTTGTGCATCTCCAACATCTAAGTTCTTTCTCCGAAGATTTCTCAAATGGTTCCAACAATCCCTATTTGAAAAAGCTAAATCACTGCCATTGAACATTGCAGCAACCTTTCCAGTCAGTAAGCCTTCTGCATTGAACTTTTCAACAAGATTTTTTGCAGCCCCGTTCATTTTTTTATAACACATCAAATAAGACACACTCTTAGGACTGGCCATGACATGATTATGGTTGTTGTCAAAAGATTTAATAACTCATACCTCTCTATTCTTATCCTTTGATACACAAAGTGATGCTCGACATCCTGAGCGTATGGTTGAAGTTTTTTTCTTAACTTCTACTATATTATCATTTTTCACCTTATTTTCACCTTCTCTAACACATACAAAAATGTAATAATTTTTTTTACTAGAGCGGGTACGAATTCTAAACCCTTTCGCTTTGGCAAATAACGTATAAAAATGTTCAACTTTTTTCAATGAATCAAATTCCATTCCAACATAAGGCTCAACAATGACTTCTTCAGCACTAAAAGATTGTGGCATATCAAGAGAGTTAGAATCTATTACCAAGTTGTTGTCCGAAATGAAATTTGTCTCCATGTCCGTGGGAGAAAAATCAATTGTGTCTATATCCATCATTTGCTAACCTGAAAACAAAAATAGATGAAACCATATAAATATAGTTTTCATAAGTTTTACAACATTTGTCTATGGTTATTGAGTGCAATAGTGAAGCAATCATGTCCTTGTCTATTTTTTGTCATTCTTAATCAAATAAGTAAAGTTTTGAATTGTTTACAAATAACTTTTAAAAAAACTTGGAACTTTTATTTTTATTTTTGTGATAACAGGCAATTATTATAGAATTTATGGAAAGACTTTACAAGAGTATCACAATTAAATAAAAAAAAGAAATATAAGAGTGTCAGAGGCTCACAACTAAAGTACTATACAAGAGTATCACAATTAAATGAAAAAAAACTTACCTCTTGATATTGCATGAACCGTTCTCTTTAGTTCTCACATACTTCTTCTTCAAAATTTCTAAAGGGGCTCTTGTGCAAACTTTCTTGTTTTCTGCTTAACTTTCTCGCTGATTTCGTTTCCAACTTCTAAATTTTTGAAAAATGACAAAACACAAATCCAATCTCATTTCTTCTTCTTCTTCCAACGACACAAACCGTGAAGGAGAATTGAGAAGCCATGGTTGTGAGCTCTAAACCATAACTCATCCATTTCTTACTCAAATCCTTCCATTCCAAAGCCTAAACCACTTCAAATTTCCCCTCATCCTTGATCCTAGCTTATTTTTAAGTGGGAGCCATGGTGGAGTGAAACATTCTTGGTGAAAGGGGCAAAATTTGGAGATAGTGGAGCTAGAGGTGAAGTCTTGGTTCCTTGAGCTTGATGCCTCTTCCTTACACCCTTGGGGTTGTATTTGTGGTAAAAACTCCAACTCTTGTTGTCATTTTGGAAGATTTGTGCATTAGGGTTTTGTTTTAAGAAAATGCATGAATAATGAGGTATGTTAGAGAGAGATTGAAGTTAAATTCCTTTGTAAAATTGTTAGGAATGATAAATAAATGGGAGAAATGGACTTAGATTGTCGTTTTTGGTTGTTGTTCAATATATTGGAAAAATTCATGCTTCGACATGTGGAATTTCTTGCATTGTTAAGCTATGATTTGGTTGGATGGTTGATTGTGTCCCTTATGGTGATATGATTAAGCCTTGTGGACCAACATTGAAGGACCAACCATTGGAGGAAGCCATGGAGCTTGATTAGCTCACTTGAATTGGTAAGTTCATGCCATTGTGGTGTGAATAGGTTTGTTGGTTGATGGCAATATTGGTATTCATTGGATTTCCTTGATAGATTGTCTAGTACCTTTATGTAGGTATTGATTGTTGGTATTGTTGTAAAGCTTGGTTGATTGCTCATTGGTAGTGAACAAAGGTTAAGCTTTGAAGCTCATTGAGGTAAGTCATCGAACCTTGGGTGTTGATCCCTTTATTATTTCACCAAGCCCGGAACGGGTAGTGGTTGTTGATAGTGTATGTAAATGCAATAGAGTAGTTTAATGCTTTGTTATATGTATGTGTATGCACTGGGTGTGGCATAGGATGTGTTTCCGTATGTTCTGTATATTGCATGACGATGCGTAATTCATACTTGGTAGTTTAGCTGGCCAGTAGGACTATTTGCATCTGAGTATCCTTAGGACAACATGAGAGCTCGAGGGATGTCTCCTGGAGATGTTTGACACACTGCATGGATATGTATTTACTGTATTATTTATGATTATTGCTATTATATTGTGAGTGAACTATAGGTGGAGAAATGCTCCAAGGACCCCTGATTTACTGAGATGTATTCGTATATCTCATCCCGTGTTGTGAGGACCCCCTTTCAGGTATAGATGCTACAGGAGCCTTTGGTGGCAAGTGGCCATACTTGGACTAGATTGATACATGAGGATGTTGCATTATTTTGGTTATGCATATCATTTCGTAGTTCCATGTATAGGATTCCCATTTGAAAGCCAAATGATATGTGAACATCATGTTTTATTTTGGTGGACTTAGCCTATGCTCACTTCCTTTGATGTCTCTTTTGTTGATGGGAGCCAAGGATTTGATCATAGTGTTTTGTAGCTAAGTCCCATGGTTATGTATTAATGACACTTGGATATTGTGTAATATGGTACTTATTGTAGATATGATGGAAGGGCATGGATGCCTATTTGATAATTGTGTGTCTTGAAATAGCTAAGAATTATGTATTGAAGTGGTTGTATAATGCCTATTAGGTGTTAAGAGGATGGTGAAAGAGGGAGAAATTTTCTCATAAAGTTATATGAAAACAGGGAGGGCATGTGTTGCCCAGTTGGAGAGCGTTTCAGCGCTGATAAGGGCGCTAAAGCGCGCTGTGTTCATGAAATGGAGGGAAAATCTCTGCCCTTGGCCGTTTTAGCGCATAAGTTGAGCGTTAAATCGCGCAAGTTGAGTGCTAAAGCACGCTGAATACCTGGAGAAGGCCAAATTCTCTGCCTCTGGGCGTTTTAACGCCCAGTTGAGCGCTAAAACGCGCTACACAAAAATTTTATAAAAACGTAGTTTAGTAAAACTGACACAACTCGAGCTACGGAGCTCTGATTTGAGCACGGTTTGAACCCACTTGAAGCTAACAAAGAGATCTATAATATGGTAGGAGATAAGAATTATAAAGGAAGTTAGAATTCAGATAACAAGAAAAGAGTTAAAGATATTTAACAACACGTGGTCAAATAAAATAAGAATATGATGTTAAGCTTAATTTCATTTATTCCACAATGTCATATGGTTATGGTCACGCAATTGGTTATTTTAAATTCGGCTTTGTTCAAAAAGAAAAATTTATCCGGATTTTTAATTGAACCAATGTGATTGTAACTGCGCTTAATATCATAATGCAATGTTAACAAACCGGTTCTAGAACGGGGTGTTACAGGAAAAGAAGGTGACTCTGTTTAAATGTTATTGGTTAGATAACACCCACGTGGGAAAAGAGTGGATAAATATGGAAATGTTGAGGTTCATCAATCAAAGAGATATACAGTGGGATATGACCCATTTATACTTGATTATAAGGTCGAACAAGTTTATTACACATTATACCCTATATCCTAACAGGGTGGATAACATTTATAAAAATCAAAGCCCGAAATATTATCCTAGAGTCCAAAGAGTCACAATTAAATGAAATATCTGAACCATTCCAAGCTGACATGGAAGATGTACTGCCCGTAAATGTTGCGGAGGATGATGTGCCAAGTAATCTCTTTGATTCAGCTGCAGAGTTAGACATGATTCCTATCCATATGGAGAATGAGGAATTAGATGATGAGAAACAAGAGATTTATTAGGATAGTGAACCTGAAATGGATGAATATGTGACCGTAGAAGAAGGTGTGCAAGAAGAAGTAGAAGTATATGATTCATCCAGCTGATCACTCCCTATTATTTGTTTATTGCGACTTGTTGTACTAAAGACATTGATCAATTTGCTTTGAGATGTAAATTATATTGAGATTACTATTTTGTTCATTTAATTGCACTTTAATTATATATGATATTGCACATTAATGACTGCATATGTGGTATTGCATATTTCTTTATACATATTTTTACATTATGATCATAAAGGTTTAAAGATGGACCATTCTTTGCCTACTGCCACTGGTAGTAGAAGGCGAGGCCGCCCTACCACGTACAGGAAGTAAGACGAACCCATATTATTTGGGTAGCGAAACGGGGCATATTTCTAAAACTCATGCTGTTAATTATAAACCAATATATATATATATATATATATATATATATATATATATATATATATATATATAATTGACCAAACAAAGTATCCATGAACAAAGCATCTAAAACTCAAAAACGTCTACAAAATATATATTTAGTCCATCACACGTGAAAACATGCTTTAATTCATGACTCCAAGACAATTAGCAAAATCAATGCATACTCTGATTGAGAAAATAAAAGGTGACAAACCATGATACTGGCATTTGCGAAGCATCTTTTCCAACACTTTGAGACAAACTTCGTCGTCATCAACTACTAGAACACGCATTCTCACTGGAAAATGGTTTCCTGGCCATTTTTAATCCTATATAACCCATGCTGTTAATTTTTAATCCTATCAAGCAGTGGCGGACCCAGAAAATTTTATTTATGTCTGCACATTTAGTAACGGAGTTTAGAGACAACGTCCTTGGAAAAAAAATTAAAATAAAGTTGCGCAGAATTTTTTTTAATGATTTATATGAATTTTATGCATGCCATGATTGAAAATGGTACATGCCATATATAATTAATCATGCTTTATGCTACATGATCGCTTACATTTCTAAGCGGTGCAGCAATACCAATGAAATTTAGATCACAAATGCTATGAAATTGGAAAAAGCTGATGATGGTCATGGGATAGATATTTCATTTCTAAGAGATATTACACATGCCTATTAAAAAGTATGTTGTACACATGACTATCAAAAAAAAATTAAATAATGTTTATGACCGCACTTGCCCTAGTGTAGGTCCGCCGCTGCTATCAAGTATGGCTGACTTAGGACGGCCATATCTCCTTCAATCCTAAACCAAACGGGGCATATTATATATTATTTTAAGCCCCAAGTGTCTAGTTTATGGTCTCCAAATATGAAAATTTTTGGGCAGCAAAATGTTCCCGGTTTAGGATGGAACCGAAGCTGCAAGAAACTATTTTTATTTTGTTGTCAAGATTGTCATAGCTGTAGGGAACAGGAACGGCACCCGAGAATGTTATCTCTCCAAGGAACGATATACCCCATTTCGCTGCCGCCACTGTCCGTCATGAAATGCCTCAAGTGTCTAGTTTATGGTCTAGGATTGAAGAAGCTATTCCCCATTTCGCTATCGCCACTATCCGTTGTGGGGTCTATGTTCCTGACCACCATTGAAGCTCATTCAAGCTTTCCTTTGGTTTGTCAGCTGGGACATTTTCAACACACACTTTTTGCTAAAAATATTGCTTGTTCGCATGTTCTTAGTGAATTCCAGTTGGCCGATATTTTTACCATGGCATTTGACAAGAAGCAGTTTCATTTCTTACTTAGCAAGTTGGGCACTTTATGTCTTCATGCTCCAACTTGAGGGGGAGTGTTAGTATACGATCATATTTGCATTTGAATTATCGGATGACGTTACTATTTGCATTTATGTTTAGATTTGAATTATTAGGTTACTATTTGCATGTAAGTTTAGATTTGAATCATCAGGTTACTATTTGCATTATTGTGATATTCTAGAATCTCTTTCTCTTATGTATAAGTGCTCCAATCATGTACAAATTAATCAATCAATCAATGATATCAATATTTTCCATTATTTCTCCTTTCCATATTTCTAATATATTGTTTTCATATGCAATGCTTTATAATTTTCTATTTCTATTTCTGGTAGATCTTGAAAAAAGGTAGTATTTTACAAGAAAAAACTCAATAGATTTGACATTTGGTTATTAGAATTCATATAAATGTAAAGGGTTTATTTTTGGATAAAAAAGATCAATATATGTGAAGGTTTATTTGATTATGTTTAATGTCCCTTATTTAAACAATTGATCAATAGTTCTTGAGAAACTTTGGTGCAAATATGTTTCCAAACTGATTTTGAGTGAAGAAAAAAAAAATTTATAAAAAAATGTTGAAAGTAATTGCTAAGGTCAATAAAAGATTAATCTACTTCAATATAGTAATAATAATAATATTATTAAGGAATGTTAAAACCAGGGTGTTAACATTCTTAATAATTTATAATTGCATTATGTTTCTTGGAGTGTACTTTTAATTGTCCCTTGTACTTTTAATTGTTTCAATTAACCCCCCGTACTTTATAATTGTTTCAAATCAACAATTCTATTAAATTTTTTACAAACGATGTTAAACCTCCTCACATGCCCTAAGCCCCAAATCTCAAAAAAAAAATGGGAGTGGATTCTCTCATGTGCTAATTAACATGACCATGTCACGTGGGACAATCATAACCATACATGGGTGAGTTAATGGTGATAAAGGAGAAGAGAGAAAAAATATAAATTTGGAAGTTACACAATCATCACCGTTGATTTAATTATTAATGGTTTAGATCCTCCCACATAACATAATCATGTTAAATTACACATGAGATGATCCATTTCCAAAAAAAATTGTCTCTTTTCTTCTATGTTCTCTCAGCTCTTATTACAATAGTTTGGGATGATTTTGATTTGGATCGGAGAAGATTAATGTGTCTCTTTTCTTCTATGTTCTCCCAATGTCTCTCTTAAAAACTATTAACATCTTCTATGAAGGGGAAACAATCATCGCTGGAAACTTTGTGAATAATTAATCAAGAGTTAAAGAAAAGAGAGAAGAAAAGATCATCCAAATCGTAGAAGAAAAGATCATCGCTGAAAACTTTGTGTATAAATAATAACAAGATCATCTCATCCCAAACTTTGTGAAGATTCTTATATCTTAATCTTCTCTGATCCAAATCGAAATCATCCCAAACTACTGAGAAAAGATCCAAAGAAAATTGTAATAAGAGAAGGGAGAATGTAGAAGAAAAGAGAGAATAAATTTTTGAGATTTGGGGCTGAGGGCATGTGAGGAGGTATAACATAATTTGTAAAAAATTTAACAGAATTGTTGATTTGAAACAATTATAAAGTAGAGGGGGTTAATTGAAACAATTAAAAGTACAAGGGAGTAATTTAAAATATGGTCAAAGTTCAAGAGGTAACTTATATTTTAGCCTAATTTATAATTATATCATATTTCTTAGAGTGTAGTTTCTAATAATTTATAATTTTTGTTATATTTACTGGAGTACCATTTATAATAATTTACAATTATATTATGTTTCATTGAGTGTAGTTTGTAATTATTTTCAAGTGGATATTTTTTGGAGTTTTGTTTGATAATGATTTATCAATAATAGGAATGATTATTAAACAAACATAAAATTATATATTTTATATGATATAAATTATAACCACAAAATTTGGGATTTTTAATAAATACAATAAAAATATTTATTATTATTATTATTATTAAATTATTTGAGGGAGTTACAATTTTCTTGTTTATTTCATATTTTTCTTAGAAGAAAATGCTCTAGAGCAATAGATTTTATGAATGAAAAATGAAAAGAAAAATCATTTGTCTAATTCTTTAAAATAATATATTTGATGTCTTTTTTATTTGTAAGGAAGGTAAGAGATTGCATTAGGAAAATTAGAATTATTTGTGGTATTAAATATTATTTGATCAATAAATTTTAAAAAATAAATTTTCTAATTTAATACTAATTTCAAATTTAATCTCAAAATAATAATGGCAATTTAATGCTAATTTTGTCAAATTATCAAAATAATTGTTTATATGAAAAAATATTTGTCATTTTAAGGGCACACCTTTATGTTATTTTAAATGAAATGACCATATCTTTTTATGGGGAAAAAGTTTCCGATGTTACTTTAGACAACTTTGTCTAATGTTAATCGAAACGACGTCATTTTGGGGTTAAAAATTAAAAATTTATAATGATAAAGACTATTATAACCCTGAAATAAATTAAAATTACAAAAACACCATGATTTCCGTCCCAAAACGACGTCGTTTTGATGAACATTAGATAAAGTTATCTAAAGTAACTTTAGAAAAAACAAACCCTTTATTTATATATTTATTGATTTTTACATTTTCTCTCCTCCACAATATTAAGAGAGAAATTTTATGGAAGATATAGAATTTAAAAAACCAGCAAATATCCATTAAAATATTGTCGTTTTATCTAAAATGACACGGAGTTGTGTACTTTAAAATAACAAACTTTTGTTTATCAAAAAAAAAAAATAACAAACTTTTTTGCCTTGTTTATATATGAGTATTTTTTTTTGTATATATTAGGAAATAGAAAGAAAAATCAATTACCAAATTAATATTATTGATAATATATTTGAAATTTTTGAATTTGCGAGATTTTAAAAAATCATTAAGTAAATAACAATTATTTAGATTATTAATTATTATTTGACTGAGTAAATTTAATATATCATTAATTTTTAATTTGAGTCAAAATGATAATGTTAATTTAATTTCAATTTTTTAAATAATTATTTACGTGTGAATACTTTTCCATTAAAATGGGAAACATAATGAAAAATAATAATCGAATCATCATTATTGAAAATAAATTTAATGACTTTTAATTTACAGATATTTTGAAAAATTACCATACAAATAATTATTTTTTGTTAATTATTAAATGAGTTAATTAATTTAATATCAATTTTGAATTTAATGATAAAATATTATTATCACTTAAATACAATTTATATGGAGTGAGATGATATTAATGAAAAAAAAGTGGAACAAACGACTAGTAGAACTGGTAATAATTCGCAAAACATTAATAGGTAATTTAAAAAATTCAAATTGATAGTCACTAGTTACTTCCCATTAATAACCAGGGGCAATTAAATTCATCATCATAATTGGTATTTTGAAATTTGCGAAACGGCATGATAGGGCAGGCATAGGAACGTACATGTGATTAGTTACTTTGAAAGTTTCCATTTTTATGATTGATTTGAGGAGACAATAAAATGTTTGTATCCATATGTTACTGACAATAATCATGGGCTAATTTTTTTGGAAAAATTATGTTGGCTAAGTTTTTAAACATAAATCTGTGAATTTGATTATGAAAAATGCATTAATTTAAACCAAATCAATGGAATTTCTCTTGAAGTTGACTATAGCGACTTATGGAAAATTTTGAAATGATCTGCAATTTAAAGAAAATTGAAGTCCATCAGAAATCTTTCCAAAATAAACAAGTCCATCAAATCTCATTTGTCCAAGTAAGTGATGTCCTACCACAATATTAAAAGGGTGGTATTGCTATTGTGTTGGAGTAAAAAGAAAGAGGAAGAGACTTTCTAGCGAGTACCAAAGATTTGTGTTTTGCATTTTACTCTATGATTTCTGATTGTGTTTAGCATTTGTAAAAAGTTTAACATCATTGGTTGCTTCATCGTGTAGGTATTTGGTTTGACCGAAGATGATTGTGGAGAACCATTTGGTGGATGAAAATGGGGCAAAAAACCATTTTCCGGTGGGAATGCGCGTTCTAGCAGTTGATGACGATGAAGTTTGTCTCAAAGTGTTGGAGAAGATGCTACGCAAATGCCAGTATCATGGTTTGTCACCTTTTATTTGCTCAATCATTGATTTTGCTAATTGTCTTGGAGTCATGAATTAAAGCATGTTTTCACGTGTGATGGACTAAATATATATTTTGGAATAGTTTTCAAGTTTTAGAGATGTTGTTCATGGATACTTTGTTTGGTCAATTACACACACAAATATATATATATATATATATATATATATATATATATATATATATATATATATATTGAATTATAATTATTTTTTTAAATTTTTAACATTTTTTGCTTTCTACAAAAAAGAAAACAGCTGTTTCTTAATTTTTCCTATAGTTGAAACTTTTTTTGAAATTTGAAATTCTTTTAAAATTTATTTTACTGGGTTGTTACGTTATTGTAAAAACTATAAATTCCATCACTCTGACTAAGCTTTTGTTATTTGTGTGAGTTGATCTAAGGCTTTGTTTATGGATACTTTGTTCGGTCACTTATATATTAGTGAAGATAAACAAGATTCGAGGACAAATATTTTGTAGAGAAGAATGATGCAGTTATAGTTGGCCCATTGCACATGACACAACTATTGATTCAGCAAACCCAAAGTAAGGGTGTAAATGGGTTAGGCCGGCCTACAGGGCCTACGGCCTCGCCTATATTAGGCCAGACTTGGTCTATTATTAATAATAAAATAGATCAGACTTTTAAAAATACCTATTTAGAAAACAGGCCATAGGCTTTTTTGTACATGTCTAGCCTATAAGCCTACAGGCCGGCTTATATCATATTATTTATTTAAATTATAATAAATAAAATTATTAATATTATAATTTTAAATAATAAAATAATATTATTTTAGTTATTATTTTAATTGTTGAAAGTGTAATAGGCTTAAACAGGCTAACAGGCCTAGGCCAAAGTTTTTATTTTTTAAATATAGGTCAGACTTGTAATTTGGGGCCTACACAGGCTAATAGGTCAGGCTATACCCAATGCTTTTTACACAGGCTTGGCGTATTTAAGCCAAAGTCTAGCCTAGCTCCGCCCATTTACACCCCTAACCCAGAGTCAATTAGAATTGTGGCCTAATAAATATGACTCAAATGTTAAAAGAAGCAGTAATTTTAAATATAACAAATTACAATCGAATCCAAGTCCCAATATAGCAGCAGATGTGATTGTGATTTGTTTGGAAAGAAAAGGAAAGCAACATATCTGATGTGATCTGAGATTAAAGATTTGAGATGTATTTTGAATTATTTATTTGTAATATTTTATTTATTTTTAGATGTTAATTAATGTTATATTAATTTTAGGAAGTTTTATTATTGTTAGAATTTTAGATTTTAAATTTTGAATCAATTTATAATGGGAAAAATGTTCTCTGCAGTTAATGCAGATAATTATCTGCATTTATTTTCAAAATGACGTCGTTTTGGTATTGAAATTTTAAAAAATTTAAATATAAAGACTATTATAACCCTGAAATAAATTAAAATTACAAAAATATCATGATTTCCGCCCCAAAACGACGTCATATTGGGCTTACTGCAGATAAATTATCTGCATTAACTGCAAAAAAAGTAAACCCATTTATAATTAGTCTATAAAAAGGTGCTTACGACCCTTATTATAGGAGTTGAATATTATTATTTTGTTAATTGAAATTGAGAAGTTACTCTTTTGTGCAATCCCAATAGCCACTTTTCTATTGCGCTTGTATCCTTTTTTGTTCAATATGACTTCGATGACACCACTAGTTCCTTCGCCTTCCTCAGGTATACATATATATTTGATCGAGTTTCTTGTGGTCTTCATTCTTCAATTATATTCTTTTTATAATACTCAGTTTTCATCAATCTATTGTCAAGTCAAGATTGTTTTGTGGTCTTTGAGGAGGAAGTTGGTTCCTTTTTGTGTCCACTCCTTTTCATTTGAGTTTGTAAAGCATTTGCCACTTTTGGACATCTTAAAAGAGGTTACCTTGGGCAGGAAACATATGTGCTTCAACGATTGTAGCAATTGTTGTCCCAATTGTTATTTTGGTGGCGCTTTTGGTTCTAGGCTGTTGCTGTTGCTGGAGAAGAAGGCGAAACAAAAACCATGATGCAGATCTAGAAATGGGAGATAGCAGTAATTGTTAGTGGCGCCACCTTGGGCGACTAGCGCAAGGAAAGAATGATACCCGAGGATTTGGCGCTACTAGCGTCACGAGACAGTAGTTGTTCATGGTGTTGGCACTTGAGGCGCCATGCGGGCGCTAGTAGTGCCAACTTTATGCTACTTTCACGTTCCTTTCTTCCTTCCTCTTGAGCTCTCTAACTAATGGGCCAAAAATCCTACAAAAACACAAGAATTTCATAAAATACTCCTGAGAGTGAATTAACGATTAAATTCTAATTCTAATTTTTTTTGATTAATTTTAGATCAATTAAATGCTCAATTTGACCCTTAATATATAATATATTGGAAACATATCATCAGGTACTATTTTTGTTGTCAATATCTAACTGACTGAACGCGTCAAGAACTCTACTGTGTTTTAACGCGGTATGATAAGTATCGTGTTTCTTGTGAAGGTCTGCACACTACACGTTACTGATCAGTGCGTGTCTAAATACAATACATTCTAAAGCGCGTGATTTTACATCAATCTGGTAATAATTTTGACCAAGAGTTTAATCCGATCAAACATTTTGTAAATGAAACTAATACGGTCAAAAAGCCCTAAGATTACACATGATTGAGAAAGTACATAAAGGTGGTTTGATGATGGTAATTACACAATAATGTTTGGTGGTCCTTTACCCTTAAAGGAAATATTTTCTTCCATTTATACTCTTTCCTTCCTTCTAAAGTCTCTGCCAATCCTTTTTTCCTTATATTTTTGGAAAGGGAGCACAAAAAATGAGCTCCATAGATTGCGTTAGGAAAATCGACAAATGCCATTGAAAAAATCCCAGCCCCAAGAATACTTATTAGCCCAATAGAGGTAGCTGAGATTCTTCTGTATATGAACATCCGAACAAAATCTTTAGCTACTTTTTAACAATTTTAATATAAGGAGAATAGTTTCTTTGCTGACTCAACAAAAATTATGCCTTACTTTTTTTTAAATGATAGGCCCACAATTTATTTTTCTATACAGGAAATTCAAAGTCTCTTATATAAGAGGAAAGACTTAAAAACCCTTTAGGGGGCATCTGGTAGAGAAGAAATTTTTTTGTATTTGAGAATCATGATTGCCAGGAATATGCTGGGAAAGTGAATTTTCTAGGAATGTGACCAAAAAGTTGTTTGGTAGGCCAAAATATTATCGAAAATATTAGCTTAAGTTTATTGATTCTATCTTTGGTTGATTATCAATTATTGATGGGAATGTGAGATAATTTTACAAAAGTAACCCTATGTAAAAGGACAACCCACGTTTATTGAAATTTTACAACCCATCTTCCAGTGAATATGGGGTATCCGAAATCTAAGTCCAAAATATAATTAATAGAGCGAAAAGTTGAATCAATTCAATGGGACCTCATTTTCTCCTGTTTCCACTGCCAGCAATTGGACGGGGTTGGTGACCACCGTCTAGATTCAATCTATCTCCGACAACAACTATACTTCCTCCAATTACTCCGACGCTCTCAAATCCCTCATGCATCTCACTCAGGTGGAGCTCAATAATCTGCCAAAGATGTCAGCAAGGCCTTTTATAATAACCCTAACTTGGGTAATATGGATGTAAGAATTGATTAACTATTTAATTGTGAAATTAATGGTCTAATTAGAAAAGTGCAAAACATGAGAGTTTTGGGGTATAATTGCTAGTAGGCAAAAGTTATCAGAACTTAAAAATAATTGAATGAAATATAATATAATAATTTTAGTGAAAGTCTAAGATCAAGTTAGATGAGTAAAATGGATGAGAGAACGCGATGGGTGTACCGCTTAAAGTTTCTTTGACTTTAAGTATGTTAAATATCTAATTTAGAAGACAAAAACCATTGCATCCTTCTTCCTCCTTCCTGCATGCGAACTCATGGCAATTGGTGAAGAGCTTGGATTTCCATCTTCTCTTAATTAGTCATCCAATCAAGAAAGTTTCAAGTAGAGAATCACTTAGAATCACAAGACAAATATAACCCCTAATTCAAATATCCTTGAAAGTGGGTGTGTGAAAAGAAAAAGAAAGGAAAAATGGCAATTTTTATGAGTTTGTGAGCAATGGAGGTTTGTTTGATTTCACCCAAAGGTTGAAATCTACTTCTTGCTTGATTGTGAAGCCATTAGTGGTAAGAATCCCATTTCTATCTATGTTTTTGATAACTTGATATTTAGGTTGTCATTTTGGACATATTTTCTTGGATGATGGTGTTAGAGGCACGTGTAGCCTTAGGTCTTTTGGAAATTATGCTAAGGAACCATAATAATCGGTAAAAAAGAGATCAAATCATCATTTGGGCTTGGTTTGATAATTTCAAAATTTCATATGTATATGGCTTGATTTCTTACAATGCAAGTAATTGTCTATTTGTGATTGATTTTGCTTATTGTTATTAAATACTAGGAGCGATTTAAGTGGAGGAATAGAGAGAAAACAACCATTGGATTAAGCCTAGGTGTTGCTAGTAGCTTGTGATGGATACTTTGTTACAAGAAAGATTTGATAGGAAGCTACTGCAGGTAAGCTTTTGGACCTTGGGATTTATCTCGTGCATGTTCCACATGCTCTAAAGGAGAAATGGTGTATGTGGTATATGTAATTGCATAAATTTGATATAATGCATTGGATATATGTATGTGTATGCTATGTATTTACACTTGGTATGTATCAAAGATATTTCCTTGTGTAATTCATAAAGTATAGGTTCTCTGACCAGTAAAATTTATTGTTATTGCGGCATAAGCATTCTGGAGGAATGTTTGGATGAGCATTATTTTCATAGCATGGATATGTATATTTGTATCATATGATTTATTGTTTTTATGCTGAAGTGAACTTAGGGGTGGAAGAATCTTCAAAAGCCCCTGAGTTACTTAGATATATATGTATATCTCACCCCACGTTACGAGAATTTCATGTACAGGTACTGACGGTGCAGGAGTATCACAGGGTACGAGACATGGCTAGCTTGCCATGATATTGCATGAATGTGGGATTTATTTTGATGTATATATTTATATCTCACATATCATATATGTATTTTGGAGAGTATAGGAGATGTCCATACCTCTTTTGATTATGATTATGGATATTCGTTGAGCCATATGTATAGGTTATTTCACTTATGTGTCTTTTGTTACTATTGATGCATGGAGGAGGGACTTAGCCTATGATCAAGTTATTGGACATCTTTCATGTTATTAATGCATGTAAAAGACTTTGATAATATGTTTTGCATTAGGTAAGTTCTCATTTATGTAGTCTGTGGATATTTATGTATTTTGATACAATTATGATGAAAGGGCTTTATGCCTATTGGATAGACTGAGATGATGTCAGTATTTATTGAACTGTTTATCAGGTTGAGATATCATGTGGGAATTATCCCTAAATGTCCGGAAAACAAACAGAGCTCTGTCCGTTTTGTTTGGATGATGTTGGTAGGAGATTATCACGTTGTATGATTAACTATTTGCGTTGTCATGTGAAGCCATGTTGTTTATGGAAACTTCTTGGTGGTATAATAAGTTTAACCGAGATTAGATGTTTTGGCAATTTATATGAGTTATAATTACAATTTGAATTGTTTATAAATACGAAAAGTTGTTTTAAGCAATAAAAGTTAATTATTTGAAAATAAGAAAAATTATTCGTGTTTTAATCAACTATTGTGATTGTAACTAGTCTTAATATCATACGTAATGGTAATAAACCGGTTATAGGATGGCAAGTTACACCTTTGGCCTTCTTGCCAGACTTGCCTTCGATCGGTTCCCTACGTGGAAAATTCTTCTCATCAATGAATGCAATTACAGGTGTGCGTGTTTCTCTGTGTGTGTATGGGAGGCAATAGCACAACATGGCTGACAATAGGGTAATTTTGTCCCTAAAAAATTACAAATTATTCTTATGGGATGAGATTTGTAAAATACCACGATATTTTAAGTTGTATTTTTTTCATAAAAATAAATTCCAAGAATCTGATTTTTGGAAAAAAAATAATTTAATCCTCATACCAAATATGAGTAAATAGAATTTTTAGTATCAATTTTTTTGAAAATCTAAAAAAATATATTCTACCAAACACTCTATATATATATATATGATTAGTTTTTGAAATTTCTAATTAATTGAGTGACAGTGATGTAATACTCAATATTTTTATTTTATGTTTTTACGTCATTTTCGAGGTTAGGTCTGTTATGATCTAACAGTTAAAATTAGTATAAAGTCCACGATAAAAGTTTAATGTGAGAAGGAAAACCGAGAAATGTCAGAAGCGTATTCAAATTTCCATTTTCACAGAGCAGATGACAGTCCAGCAGGCGATTCTTCTAGATCTCTCCATCACATCGAAAAAATGAGGCAGAGAGAGGTTCTGTGCAATAATTAAGTATAAAAATAATGTATTTTTCTCTGCATTAGCCATCACATCCCAATTTAATGTATTTTTTCTTTTTAATTAAAAAACAAAGGGATAATGGTCCTTTGCAAAAATAATAAAAATAGGAAAAATATTTCTATATGCCACACTCACTTGTAAATAAGTGGGTTTCAATTAGTGATGTTAACGGGTCGAGTCGGGCCGAGCTTTGATCTTAAAAGGTTAAGTCTGTGTTTAAATGTATTAGCCTGATCAAATCTGTTATCTGTTATGAATATGATTATCGGCATATGGCCTAACTTATTTACAAAAAATGTAAGACAATTATCGCTATGTCACCTAACTTATTTACAAAAAATGGAAGACTTATTTAGCCTGTTTAAAAAAAATAAGACAACAAAAATTCATCCAAGCAAAATGTACAATCAACAACACTAGTAATTTCATAAATATTCATAAATTCAATATATATCAAAATAACATAATATAGAACAGGATCATTCGAAAAGTCTGTTTAACCAATAAAATTGGATGAAATGTATTGAGGAGAGAGAGAGAGAAGATTATTACAAGTAGTATAAAAATATAAAATAAAAATAAAAATTAATATACTAGGCCAGCTTGAGAGGCTCTACGGCCGAGCTTTTGCAGTGAAGTCTGAGGCCATTTTATTAAACGAGCTTTTATACAAGTTCAAGCCTGGTTCCAACAACCAATTTTAGGCATACAAGCTTAGGCCTTAACAAGCCGAGCCAAAGGTCCCTGGTTCGTTTATCACCCCTAGTTTCAATATGCCAAATAAATATTTTGTGGCAAATATAAAAATATTAAAACTCATAATAAATAATAAAAATATGTAAAAACTCACCAAAACGACGTAGTTTCATTAAATGACAGAAAATTGTGTCATTTAAAATGATAAACATTTTTTCCTAAAAATATATATGTATTTTTTTTATTTGTTTTACGGATTACAGTCTCTTGTCGCGTAATTTGGCTTGACATTAAAATAATTGTGAAAAAGAGAGAGACAGGTAAAAGCTTCTACGTTACCTGCGCAATGCGCATTTCATTAGGCAAGACTTGACGATCGGTGCCCTTCACTTAACATAAGTTATATTCTCAATATTTTATGAAAATGAGCCGAAAAGTTTAGGGAATAAATTGAACAAAAGTTCAACAAAATCATATAACAGAATTACTATTTACTTTATTTAGAATATTAATTAAAAGTGGAATAGCACTCTAATACATTTAAGTTCACCGTTTTATCCTAATTTCAAAAATAAAAAATGAGTTTAATAAAAATAATAAGAGTAAATAAATTTCCTTGATTTCTTTTTCCTTCTTTGTTCTTACCATTATGTCATCCAAATCCAAACACACTATACGAGTAGGTAAAGCCATCCTAATTCAAAATCAACACATATCCATGTTTAGTATGTGTGTCAATATTTTTCTTTTGTGTTACACGTCTTTAATATTATGATTTGTTCTTAAAATTTCTATTCAGTTGATTAAAATGATAATGATACGAGTAGGAAAAAGAGACTAAAAATGGAGACAATGATATTTTCTTTAGTTTTATATCATTTTAGGTATGGTCAAAAGGTGCTTGGTTGCCGTTTTAAACTTCATTTATAAACTAAGGAGACTAGTCTTTGGGCGGTTGTTCTCGCTAAGTTTCCATTCATAGAGATTGAGGAATGCATAGAGTTCGATCATTTTATACGCTGCGAAATCCAAGCTAATGTGGAGCAACAAAATATTGATAAAACATGCATATTTTCAACAATCATGTTATCCCTTCTCTGCTCTTTTCTCTATTAGGAATTGTATTGTTTACCTCGGCAGTTCCCGTTTACAACGATAATTATTGCCCAAACACCGCAACTTATCAATCCAGCATTACATTCCACAGCAATCTCAAGATTCTCCTCTCAGATCTCACTTCCAACGCCTCCCAAGGCCGCGACGGCTACTACCTAACAAACCATATGAGATATGGAATGGTAAGAGAACCAACCTGAGTTATCTCAGGGTTTGGGGATCGCCTGCTTATGTCAAGACATTGGCATCAGACAAGCTTAGTGCTAAGAGTACTAAATGTCTTTTTGTGGGGTATCCTAAAGGTACTAAAGGATACTACTTTTACTCTATGGATGAACACAAAGTGTTTGTATCCAAGAATGCTGAGTTCCTTGAGAAGGACTTGATCTCTCAAGGAGCCAGTGGGAGTAAGATTGATCTTGAAGAAGTTCAAGAACCACATGAACAGATTGAGGAACCCAAGTATGCTCAGCAGGCGACGTTCTCCGATGGAGAAGTAAACACACAACTCCGTAGGTCTACGAGGGTCATCCATCCACCTGAGAGGTATGGATTTGTGATTGAGAATCAGCAAACCGTCGAGGATGATGAACCAAGTAACTACGAAAAGGCAGTCAAGGATGTTGACTCTTCTAGATGGCTTGAAGCCATGGAATCTGAAATGGATTCGATGTATCAAAACAAGGTATGGACCTTGGTTCCTAAACCGAAAGGAATAGTTCCTATTGGTAACAAATGGGTCTTTAAAAGAAAGACTGATGCAGATAGCAACGTTCAGACCTACAAAGCTAGGTTGGTTGCGAAAGGGTATCGTCAAAGACAAGGAGTTGACTATGATGAGACTTTCTCGCCTGTTGCCATGATCAAATCTATTAGGATCATGCTTGCAATAACGGCATATCACGACTATGAAATTTGGCAAATGGATGTCAAGACCGCCTTCTTGAATGGGTTCTTGAAGGAGGAAGTGTACATGACACAACCTGAAGGCTTTGTAATCAAAAATCAGGAGCATATGGTATGCAAACTTCAAAGGTCGATATATGGGCTAAAGCAAGCATCAAGGAGTTGGAATATTCGTTTTGATGAGGTCGTTAGGAGTCACGGTTTCATCAAGAACGAGGATGAACCTTGTGTTTACAGGAAGGTTAGTGGGAGTAATGTTGTCTTCCTAGTGCTTTATGTAGATGACATATTGCTTATAGGAAATGACATCCCCACATTACAAACAACGAAAGAGTGGCTTTCAGAAAGCTTCACCATGAAGGATTTGGGAGAGGCGGCCTTTATACTTGGTATAAAGATCTATAGAGATAGATCTTACAGGCTGCTGGGTTTATCTCAATCCACGTACATTGACAAGATGCTAAAGAGGTTTAGCATGGAAGGGTCGAAAAGGGGTTTTCTACCTGTCAGTCATGGGATACATCTTTCAAAGGCTATGTGTCCTAAGTCACAGCCTGAGAAGGATCGCGTGAGTGGAATACCATACGCTTCGGCTATTGGGTCCATCATGTATGCCATGATATGTACGAGACCAGATGTCTCATATGCTTTAAGCATTACGAGCAGATACCAGTCTGACCCTGGAGAAGGTCTCTGGACGGCAGTCAAGACCATCCTTAAGTACTTAAGAAGAACTAAGGATGTGTTTCTGGTCTATGGTGGGGTTGATGAGCTAACAGTGAAAGGGTTCACTGATGCCAGCTTTCATAGTGACAAAGATGACAGCAAGTCACAGTCAGGGTTCGTATCCACCTTAAATGGTGGGGCAGTATCTTGGAAGAGTTCCAAGCAGGAGACAACAACAGATTCAACGACAGAAGCTGAATATATAGCTGCTTCAGAAGCGGCTAAGGAAGCCGTGCGGATCAAGAAGTTCATATCTGAACTTAGGGTGGTTCCAAGCGTGGATGAGCCCATACAGTTGTTGTGCGACAACACTGGAGCCATTGCGCAGTCAAAGGAACCTAGGTCTCATCAAAGATCTAAGCACGTGCTCGCAGATATCACCTAATTAGAGAAATCATTGATAGAATGGATGTAAAGATGGATTATGTTCCCACAGATGATAACCTAGCCGATTCTCAGACAAAGGCTGTTTCTCAGAGAAAACATGATAGTCATTATGAGGCTTTGGGTATACGACTTAGGTCTGATTGGCTCTAGGCCAAGTGGGAGCTTGTTAGTATTTGGGTGTCCTAGAGACAATCTTATGATTAAATAAGGACAAAGATGTAGACCTTTTTAATATTGTCAAAAATAAATAAAAGCACTCTTTATCTTGTTTCATAATTCTGTCTCGATATTAATTTTAATATATTATGAATAACTTGATAAACCCCGTGGAATAAAATAGGTATCTCTTGAGTATCTGTGATGAGATCACAATCATGAGGATTCAAGAATACCAGATGTTTATTTCTAATTTTATGTTCCTAGTCTAGAGATACTGAGAATGGGGTCAGTGATCTCGGGTAAGACTAGCAGGACTTATCTACTTGTATATGGATACAAGGTATAGACCTCATGTGCTACAGATATGGAGATGTTTTAGCTAAAGTCGTGGGTGGACCTATAAGGGTATAGCTCGCACTGAACAGACCCACAAAGAGACTCTATGAGGAACTCTCACAGAGAGTATCATTAGAGTAGTCTCTTTATATTTGGGTATGTCTTTCCTAAGACCAGAAGTTATTACCTAGACTGTGTTCTAGAAGGCATGCTTTGATTGTGCACCTCGTCTGCCTGAAACATGGAGACTCATAGGTATACTGTTGGGCTTGTCCTGAAAGAACAGAGGGCTAGGGTGATAAGCTGAAGGAATTTGTCAAATCTCTGTGAGAGATTAGATTATCTGTAAACTGGAGAAATCGGGATGACATTTACAGGGACTCGGGAATCTATGCATAGTAAAAGAGATCATGAGATGATCTGCCTTTAGAGTCTGTAAATTGAAGATTCCCTATTTCGAATAAAGCTTACCCTAAACCGCAGGGGTTGATACACTTCCTTACCCTAGGTTTTATAAGAAGGTAACCGAGACGAAAGGAAATATATACGGCAACCAAATATGTCTAATAGGATGATCAAGTCACTAATCTAACTAGTTCTGAGGCAACAAAGCATTGCTAGTGCTCTGTGTTGTCATTAGATGGGTTGTGGGCTTATTGGGCCCAAGCCCATTTATGTCAGTAGCTATGTTGGACCTAATGGGTCACACACTAACACCTAATTGTCTAGATGCTCTAGCATTAATGGTATTAGGCCTAACAATTGTTATTAGCCCAAGAAGTAGTTTGGAACTCTACAGATAGGGTGGAGGGCGCATGGATCTAAGTAATAGGGTTGGATAGTCCAAGACAATACTAATTAATTTAATTAGTTAAATTAATTATCAAATGTTTAAATTTTGAATTTTGAATTTGAAATTTGAATTTTGAATTTGAACTTTGAAATTCGAATTTTGAATTTTGAATCTGAAATTTGAATTTTGAATTTTGAATTTGAATTTTAAAATTTGAATTTAGAATTTTGAAATTTGAAATTTGAATTTGAAATTAGAATTAGAATTTGAATTTAAAATTTAAGTGTTTGAAAGTTTGAATTCAAATGTTTGAAATTCGAATTTGAATTGGCTATGAAAAGTTGTTTCATAACAAAATGATAAGATGAGATCTTGTTGGAACATATCAAGAGGAAATCTTTTGGACTTAATCTAAGAAGATTTGGGGTGCTGATTTGGCTGTTGGTTAGTCATCAGAATCAGCTCCAGAAGATACGATCTGTTGGGAGAATATTTGAGTGATTTGATTCAAGTTTGAATGCAACTACTCAAACGTATCTGGTCATTATTTAGGCTATATGGGGCGCACCATATAGCTGAATATATGATGATATATGATCACATATTTGATTAGGCTTTGAACATAATATCATAAAGATATGATAGGATGTTGTTGACAAGATTTGATTTGCAACAAATCCTCTTGTTTCTCCTTGTTGGTGCGCCCTTTTGAAGGGATTTTGAGGATAAAAAATCTGATTGCATCATGAATCTCTTGATCACTACTTGTGCGCTTAATAGTATATATGTTCCTCCTAGGGTTTTGTAAAAGGCCTAAGCCATTCTCTCCTTATTCCTGCGCCACTTTTGTGAGGTTTTC
>NW_026897960.1:0-42566 GCF_033153095.1 Gastrolobium bilobum | reverse complement strand
GAAAAAGCATCAAGCTCGATGGAACCAAAGGAAGAAACTATGGCTGACAACAACGCAATTGAGAATCCTCCCAGAACTTTAGGTTATTACAACGACGAGTATTGTTAGACCCAATGTGGAAGCTAACAACTTTGAGCTCAAGCCAGCACTGCTGCAACTGATTCAAAAAGATCATTTCGATGGAGGAAGCACCGATGACCCCTACAATCATTTAGAGAATTTCTTGCTCTACTGTGACACCTTGAAGATGAATGGAGTCTCACGTGACGCCATCTTGCTCAGATTCTTCCCATGCTCACTGAAGGAAGAAGCAAGATGGTGGTTGCAGTCACTGCCTCAAGGAAGCATCACCAACTGGGATGATTTGGCGACCAAGTTCTTGGCCAGATTCTTCTCAGCTTCAAAGATGGCAAGGCTCAAAGCAGAGATCACTGCTTTTGAACAAAAAGAAAATGAATCCTTGTATGAGGCATGGGAAAGGTTTAAAGGACTACTCCGGAAGTGTCCCCAACATGGCTTTGAAGCTTGGGAGAAATGATGAATCTTCTTCCAAGGAATGACACCCAACACAAGAACCTTGGTGAATGTTGCATCAGGGGGATCATTGAAAACAAAACCCCCAGAGAAAGTGCTGGAATTGCTGGAATCTTTAGCCTCTCAGGAGTTCGATAATGCTCTAGTCACACAAAGGAGAGAAGGGATCATGAAGCTTGACAGCTATGATGCGCAGTTGGCCCAGAATGTACAAATAAGGCAAATAAATAAGAAATAACAAGCACAATTAGATGCTCTCACAAAGCAATTTGTCAATTCTCAAGTCTCTTCTGTTCATAATCCTCGAGTTACTTGTGGTATTTGTGCAGGTACTCATTCTACTGAAGATTGCGATTTCATGAAGGCACCTAAAAATGCAGAAGTCAATGGAATCTGGTATGATCAACATAACCAGAATAATTCGAAGAGGAACCAATATGGAAATAACTACAATCCAGGGTGGAAAAATCAAAATCAATACCCATGGTTTAGTTACAAATCAAATCATCAGTTGAATCCTCCTCCACCAGTGCAACAACAGCCTCCACATAAGGTAACACTTCAGAGTGGGAGAAAGCCTTTGCACAGCTGTCCAAGACCACCTCAGACTATATTCAAAATGCAAATGCCTTCAGAGATAAAACAAGAGCTTCATTCCGGAAACAAGAAGCTTCTATCTGGAATCTTGAAACTCAGATTGGCTAGTTGTCACGACAGTTTGCTGAAAGAAATCAGGGCACTTTCCCTGGAGACGCTATCATTAATCCTAGAGACCACTGCAATGCAATTACCACAAGAAGTGGGGCAATGATTCAGCCTATAGAGAAGCAGCCCGAAGAAAAGAAAAAGGATGAAGAAGCATCGGTTGAGGAAGAGAAGAAAGAAAAGGCAAATGATATTATTGAAGTTGACAAAAGAAATCCTGATAAAGCCGAAAAGAAACTATTCAAGTGGGAGAAGATGAAAGCTCTAGAAAGACAGAACAAGCCATTCGATCTCTCTCCATATGCTCGAATCCCTTATCCTCATAGATTGAAGCAAGACATTCAGAAGCAGCAATATTCAAAGTTTCTAGACATATTCAGGAGGTTGCAGATTAACATTCCTTTTGCTGAAGCTTTAGAGAACATGCCCAACTATGCTAAATTCATGAAAGATCTACTATCAAGAAAGCGTAAGTTGCAGGAATGTGAGACAGTAACTCTGACAGAGGAATGCAGTGCCATTATCCAAAAGAAGTTACCTACCAAGCTTAAGGATCCAAGGAGCTTTAGCATTCCATGCACCATAGACAAGGTTGAAGTAGATAATGTACTATGTGATCTTGGTTCCAGTGTTAATGTCATGCCACTATTTATGATAAAGAAGCTGGGATCACTGAAGTAAAGTCAACCAAGACAATCTTGTAACTTGCTGATCACTCAACGAAGCAAGCTTATGGCATCATTGAGGATATACTGGTAAAGGTTGACAAGTTCATCATTCCTGTTGATTTGTCATCCTTGACATTGAGGAAGATGCCACAATTCCAATGATCTTCGGAAGACCCTTCTTGGCAACCTCATGAGCGCTGATTGATGTACCGAAAGACGAGTTGATCTTCCGGGTAGACGAGGAGAAAGCAATTTTCAAGTTCTTTGACAAAGAAGTCCCCTCACCTATAGCTCAACTGGAAGATCAAGTCTACTATAGTAGTGAAAAAATGAGAAGAAGAGAACAAAGAGAATTCTCATCAAGAAGGTAAGGCTAATATTAAAATGGAGAAGCCCATGAGAAAAAGAAAGAATGTAAAAGTCAAGTTCAAAGTTCCTGACACTACTTTACCTCATCCATATGCAGAAGAGCACTACGGTAAGACACAATTTCTGAATGATGGAGCTTGGTCATCACCAAGATCATGCTTTGAGCCACCATGATCACAAGTCAGGTACGTCAGGCTCGTGACGTTAAACAAGCACTAATTGGAAGGCAACCCAACACTTTACTATTTTTAATTTTTCTATTTTAGTTATTTCACTTTTAGTTAATTAAATAAGAAAATACAAAAAAATTAGATAGAGACTAAGGTGATCAAGTGATAGTTGAAAAAGAGGACCACCGTCCTTCCAGCCCGAGCCTTATGATGGATCCGAGGAGGAGGATGCCTATGACGCCGCACTGAGAGGGAACAACACCTATCCGGCTACTGAGGGCCAGGATGATGAGGATGAGGATACCGTCACGAGACCCGTCATTGTGCGAGATGCAGAGGACGAGGAGGAGCTTGATGAATGATCACTTTAGCTATTTTCATTTTATTTCCGTTTTCTTTTCGATTATTTTTTTTATTGTTATGGTATGAGATAACCTTATGATGCAGTATGGTTTTCAGCACTGATGATTGATAGTTTTTATTGATACTGTTTCAGAGGAATCCACTAGTTCTTAACTCTCAACGCGATTATTTTTTTAGATTTAAATCAGTTGCTGGGGACAACAACATTTAAATCTGGGAATGGGAAACACGTAGTTCATCAGTGGGTATTGCTAAATGAATCGGAGAAACTGCATGAGTATACACAGAACATCCGGCTAGTACAGGGAACTATCTCAACCTTTTTCTTTTTTTTAATGCAAAAAGAATTTGATTGTTTTTAGAGTTTTAAAATAATAAAAACCCCAAGCCACTGTTTTGTGAAAATTCTGAAAATTTTACTGAGTGCTTTTAAATGGAAAATGGCGAGAATTTTAATCAGTGATTGATTCAGAGCATGATGATGCACTCACATAAATTTTCATAATGAGCATCAATGTAATGACTTTCATGATTTATTGAATATTCTCTTTAGTGATGAAATTTTGAGATGAGGAATAAGAAAATTATTGTGCATTCATAGCCGTGAGATTTTGAGCCTATACAGAAAATTTTTATTGAGTGTGCATCGTACTATTTGAAAGACTCTAGAACTTGCTTTGTTTCTTGCTTGAATCGGTATGTGATATATTCTATGGATATGATTGAAGCATGTTCTTTCTTTAAATTAGATGGCCAAATAGCCAACCATTGCTGACATTTCTTAGTTAAACCCTTTTGAGCCTAGGTCTGTTTATTCTTTGAAAATCTATGAAGATGAATAAGCCACTTTCCATATAAATCCTCACCTTATTTGAGATTAACTTTCAGATTTGAATTGAGGAACATATGATAATTAATTGATTACATAAGTTGTGATGTATGGGAGTACAGGGAAGAAAGGAAAAAGCTAAGGAGATAGGTTGGTTAGAATGAAAAGAAACAAACAAAGAAAAGGAAAATTACTTAGAAAGAGGAAAAAGAAAAGAAGTGAAAAGAAAGAAGAAAACTTGTTCTGAGAAAAGAGAACGACAAACAAGAGAAAAGTTCAAAAGAAAAAGAAGAAGAATGGACCAAAAAGAAGGAGAAAGTTGTTTACAAATTGTTAAATGATTGCACCTATTCCTTTTTGATTCTGGATTTTAATCTTGGAACTCATTCTCTAAATTTTTTCTTCCTTTAGCCAGGTCAAGTTACAACCTGAGCAAAGAACTTTTGATCTGTTGGATATGTCACAATAACAGTGGAGAGCGAGAATATAAGCAAGCCTATGGTAGTGTTGATTCAGTGGGATACGAGTGAAACACCAACCCTCTAAACAGTTGAGTGTGAGTGAATTGAATTCCTAGTGAGGGAGTGTTTCAGGAAATTTTCCTTATTCTTGATCTTAAGAAATTTTGTTGCAGCTTTTAACTAATGAATTATGAATCTTGTTGATTGATGTATCATTCCTTAGAGTCTGAATGTTCTGTAATCATGTCTCTGATTGAGTCATTCCTGTCAAAATTCCATGCAACTGAGGATTCCTACTCCCTATTCTCTTAGTTTTATTCTGATTGATTGCTGAGGACAACAATATTCAAATCTGGGAATGTTTGATAAACCCTTGGTTTATAATAATTTTATGCTAAATTCTACAAGAATTATATGGTAGATTGGATGGAATTCAAGGTGTTATATGATAAAATCATAAAGATTTGAAAATTGAGCTAATGTTTTGATATCTTGCATATTTTGAAGGTAAATCCACAAGATTTGGTGCTAAGAAGTGATCAAATAATCATAACAAAAAATTGAAGCTCAATCTGAACCAAAAGAAACCAATGCAAGCCCAATTTGCAGGATCTTAAATAAAAACATAAACAAATCAAGATTTGATTGGGAATTGATAGAGATTCATGGGGAAATTTGATGAAGAATTAAAAGATATGGCTTCAAAGGTTATAAATAGGGAGCTTGAGGTCAATGGAATTCACTCATTCACAGACACACCACGGGAAATACACAGAGACCCAAAAGAGGAATCCTGTTGCGGAGCGTTGGAGCATTTGGGAGCCAAGTCAACATCATACCAATGGAGGCTTAGAGAACTATTTTCTTTCTTATTGCTTTTGATTTGAGTATGCTAGGGTAAGTTTTTCTGTAGTTAGGGGTAGATGGAACCTAATTGAATCCTTATGTTTATGAATTAAATTGTCTCTGAATTCTTCTCTTTTTATATTTGAATAGATTTATCTGTCTTTAACGTTTTCTATGAGTTTGCTCCTTATAGATTGATTTAGGAAAATTGTATGACAATAGGGATGTTGGTGCATGAACCCTGATTTGATAAATTTATCACAATCCTTGTGATCTAGGGATAGACATAGGGCAATTGTGCAATCTTTAAATTCCTGATCTTAATGCATGTTTTCTTGGGGAATAATCGGGAAACTAGAGTTTCTTTCAAGATCACATAGATTTAGGGAAGTCGAAACCCTAACTACGCTTGTTTTTAATCTTTAAATCAATCATCTTTCCAATCTCTTTTTAATTCTGAAATTTAATTTGCATGTTATTAATTGTTTTCTTTTTAATTTCAATTTTCTTCATCTAAATATTGATTGTCCAACTAAACCGCGATTAGCGAACTAGTGTTTGAAACCCAATCCTCGTGGGAACGATCTCGTACTCCGGTACACTTTTATAACTTAACGACCAGTGCACTTGCCGGGTCGCAACACTCTCCAACGTAAGCTCCAAGCTTAACCTACTTCTTTTGAGTCCATGAGAGGTAATCTATAATGATCAAACAACCTTGATCATCAATAATTAGATACAATCACACAATATAGGCAACAATTCTCGCAAACTAACCTAATTTCCCTCAAAATTTGCCTACATGGTCAATTATGCATGGTTCATTTACAAGGGATTTCTAATGGTTTTCTTTAAGTTTTCACCTCCTTTTAACATCCTCATTAATACCCCAAACAACCAACAATCAATTTTATCAACCTCATTTATGACTTTCAACCACAATTCCATCACAAAATTTCACTAAGTTACCAATTCTTTTCATCATAGATTTTATTGGCTCAATCATCATTATTTACCATACAAGCAATAAATTACAAAAGAGCAATATTATTAAAGGTTCCTAACCACCTCAACCTGCTTACACATAATCAAACATATACCCATTTTCAATCTCCATAAAACTCAAAGAAAATAAAAATTCTTACCACCAATGATGCACAGAGGCTCGTAAAATGATATTCCAAGCAATCAATCAAGAATTTCAAGCTCCAAAGCCTCCCATCTATAACTCTAGGTCGAAATATTCTTCGAGGAAAAACTCCTCACACACTCACTTTCAAGGGAAAACTACAACATAAAAGTTGTTCACTAGGTGATTTGGATGAAGTTTGGTGTTGGAAGTTTTCTCTCAAAGTGTCTCTAACTTGAGATAAAAAATCAAAGCTTCATTCCCTCAACACAATGGTGGAGCTCGACGGTGAAGAGAGAAAGAAGAGAGAGAGTGTGCAATTTTTGTGACACAATACTTTTCTCACTTATGCTTAATTCATTCACTTAAGTGGGAGTGGGTCCCACTTGTCACTTAACTCACTGAAAATATCCATTTTAATTCACTAATTTTGCAATCCATAATTTTTATCCAAACTCCATATGTTTTTATTTCCTAAAACATTAATTCTATTTTCACATTTACCTGTACAATTATATTGCCGTATTTTATCTGGTAAAAATCACTATTCATCAAAATTTCTCAAAATATACATACGAACTCCAGATTTCATACTGAATTCATTTCCAGTATTATTTTTCTCAGATTAAGCTCCGATTTAATATTACTCTGTCTAGGGTTACGCAGTTGGCAAATTACCATTTTGCCCCTAATGGTATTTTGACCTCAAATCTCAGAATTTTTGTTGATTAAACCCTCCAGCCCTTAATTAAACATCTAACATCATAATTAAATATACGATGTGTTATACCAAGTGAGCCAAGATTGATGGAAAACCAATCATGGAGATGGATTGAAACTTGAATCTTGAGGAATTCAAGTATAGGTGTTGATATTGGTAAGCTTGTTTGCATGAATTTAAGTAAGTAATCAAGTGTATAAAGGTAACTTGAGTTTGAAGCAAGCTAGATTGGAAGCTTCAAAAGATAAGGTTTCGGACCTTGGAATTCATCCCTTTTTTGTTCCACCATATCCTGAAGGGGTAGTGGTTATATATGGGTGTATGTGATTGGATTATTTGGTTTAATTCATTGATATATATATATATATATATATATATATATATATATATATATATCTGTGTGTGTGTGAGCGCGCGTGCGTGCGGGCGATCGCCACACAAGATGGTGATTCCTTGTGTGAGGTGTAAGACTGTGATTCCTTATACATAGTATAAGACAATTATTCCTTATATTTGGCATGTCGCAAGATGATGATTCCTTACGTAATACATATAATGTTCTCTGGCTATTAGAATTAATTATTGCACATATAGCATGAGTATGTATATGATGTATTATTTTGATTATACTGCTGTTATACTTGAAGTGGACTAGGGGTGGAGGAATCCTCCAAAGACCCTTAGTTTACTGAGATATTTATCTCACCCCGTGTTTGGGGGGCCATATTTCAGGTGCAAGTACTGATGGTGATAATCTTCTCTGAGCAAGAGGCCTGAGTAAGGGATGGATTCCTATAGCATGCTGCTTATGTATTTTTGGAGAGTATGAGTTCTAATGATATGCATGTTTGATGTATTTATATGATTATCACTTGACATTTACATATTATAGAGAATAAGGAATGTCTATGTTACTTTTGATATGATGGATATAGTGATGTATAGAGTATGTACATGGTGATATTACTTATGTATTTATTTTGCCAAATTATGTACATGTTTATTTTGAGTTTATCATTTTGGAATATGATATAAACATGAAAAACATGGTTGTATTGCTGAACTTGATTCAGAAAAGAATAAACGGATTAGGCCTTGAATTGGAAATATGTAGTTATGATAATTATATCAAATGGTTAATTAGGTACCGTTCGAATTTGAAAGGATATAGTGGGATGCTGTCAATATTTCTGCTCACTAGTTAGTGCAAATTTAGGACAATCGTAACTCACTCAATTCTCAACCAAATGAGAAGTGTGGGATACCAAATTAAAGCTTAGGATATCTTCTTTTATGTCATAATATGAGTTGATAATAGTTCCCAGTTTTTGGAAGAGTGATCACTGCTTAAAACCGCATACATGTTGCCAACTTCTGGTCAGCACCTTTGATTGGGCATATCTCCTTTGTTCCTCAACAAAATGAGGCATATCATATATCAAATAAAAGCCCTAAATGTCTAGTTTCTTGTATAAAAATTTAAGAATAAATTGGGCAATAGAACTCACCCAGTTTTAATTTTAGTTCACTGTGCTATTTCCCGGTATCCCTGTTTTAAGCAGTTGGCTTACAACAAAATATCGAGTTACTTAGATCCAAATAAGGCATGTAATATTCCATTGGAAATCTAAAGATATCTAGTTTAACATAGTGAAATATGGGAATTTATTGTGTAGGCTGGCAGTCCCAATTTTTGAAAACTTAAGGGTGGTTCAGTAATGAATAAATAACAAAGAGTGTTCTTCACCATGTTAGTCGATGGATGCTACATAGGGAATGGCTTAGAGATGTAAACACCCTTGGCTTTATGGTATTGCCTAATAAGGAAAATGTAAATTAAAATAATTAACTCTTCCAAAATTGTATATGTTATAATTATTGTAATTAAATTAATTGATGCGGAATAATTATTAACAGTAAACAAAATATAAATAAAAGAAAAAGTTTATCCGCACTTCTAATCAATTACTGTGATTGTAACTGTGCTTAATATCATATGTGATGATAATACACCGGGTGAACACGGGGTGTTATACAAGCAAACAGACTTTCTTCTTCATGCTTTTAGGGATTGCCCCAATGCTTCTGTTGTTTGGAACAATCTTGCTTGTCCTCTGTTGCCTAAGAACTTTCTCTTGGAGCAAGATCAAGTTGCTTGGCTAAATCTGAACCTTGAGTACAGGAATGGTAATACAGTTGATTGGAGATGCTTCTTTTTTGTTGGATGTTGGTTTATTTGGTTATGGCGCAACAAGGAAATTCATGAACTAGATTTCAAAACAGCTGAGAACTGTTTTACTGAAATTCTCAATTTTATTTCTGATATCAAGGCTTATATTGTGAAAGCTCTAGCTAATATGTTATGAATTTTCTTGAAATTATAAGGATTTAGAAGAGAGAGAAAGAGATAGATGAGATCAGAAGAGAGAAGAGATTGTCAAACTTTTCATGCCATTTTCCTTTCACAATTCGGTTTTAATACATCATAACAATTTGCTAACTGAATTCTAGCAACTATTCCCTGTGGGTTTTACGTATCCGCTTTCATAGACTTCCAACGTTCAAATACATTGAGATGGGCTCAGTCACCTAACAATGGTACTGATCCAGATGAGTGGGCCGCTTACTAACCCTCTTGGGCATAACATTCAAGTGGGCCGTAACATCCCCTCCCTCTTGAAAACCCGCCTCGTCCCTGAGGTGGCTTGGATAAACTTTGTCTTGGTCAATAATAGGGACAGGTGTGACTTTGTCGGTGGGTTGGTGGCCAGCTGTCAAGTGAGTGGTAAAAACCATTGGATTAGTGGGTTCAGTGGGTAGATTGAGGGTTGTGATTGAAATTGGTGAGTGTGGTTCTGATTGAAGGTTCGGGTTGTAGTGCTGGGTGTCTGGCAGTGTGACCTTATCAATTAGGGACTTTGAAATCAGCGCTTCTGGGCAAGAAGAAGATTGCAAGTTTGTGGCTTTCAGGTCTTGTGGTTGAATGAGGTGGGTAGTGGAAGGTGAAAGTTGCGAGCTTTGCCTTTTTGTCGGCGGAACCACAGCGTCTGTAGTGTCAGACCGAAGGGATGGGTTTTCCCTGGCTTCACGTTCATCTTCCCATGTTGAATCTTCAGGTGGAAGTCCCTCCCACTGAATCAAAAGTTGGGGAACCTGTCGTTCGTTTCTCCAGATTGTTCGAGATGCCACCACCGCACTGGGTCTATGGATGGTTGTGAAGTCTGTAGATGACTGTGGAAGTGGATGTATATGAGGTGCTTGGTTTGAACGGAAGGGTCTCAACAAAGCCACATGAAAAATCGGATGTATGGGTGAGGATGCAGGAAGGTCTAACCGGTATGCTACGGGACGTGAATGGTTTATAGTATCTCAAACTCAGCTTATGAGATGATCGTCTCTGCACCGACAGTTGGGGATATGGCTGAAGACGGAGCAGGACTTGGTCGCCCACCTCAAAGGTAACGTCTTTCCTCTTTTTGTCGGCCACTGATTTCATATGTTGCTGAGCCCTAATAAGATGAGTTTTTACTCTTGCGAGGATATCTGCTCGTGTTGTCAGCTCTGAGTCTATTGCCTCAATGGATGAAGACCCTAATGTGTATGCCAGCATATTGGGTGGGGTTTTACCAAATATGATGTGGTAAGGAGACATACCTGTGGAGCTATGGGTAGTGGTGTTGTAATGGTATTCTGCCCATGCCAAGTGCTTGACCCAGGACGAAAGAAAGTCGTGTGCAAAGGCACGAAGGTACAATTGCAAGCTTCTTTTTAATCTTTCTATGACTCCGTCTGTTTGTGGGTGATAAGCTGAGCTGGACTTTGGACTGGTTCCTTACAGCTGAAAAAGAGTTCGCCAAAAATTACTTAAAAAAATGGGATCACGGTCAGAGATGATGGAGTGTGGAATCCCATGGAGTTTCCCAACCGTGTTCCAGAAGACTTGGGCGACCTTATATGCTGTGTACTAGGATGGAAAAGGAGCAAAATGGGCACCTTTGGAGAAACGGTCACTGACAACCAGTATTGCTGAGAAACCAGACGAAGTAGGCATGTGTGTAATAAAGTCCATTGCTAAATCTATCCAAATTTGGTCTGGTGGTGAAATGGGTTGAAGCAAACCCAAAGGGTAATGGTTGGGTGGCTTAATCTTTTGGTAAATTTCATAATTTTGCACAAAATGAGTAACATCCTTTCTGATTGATTTCTAGGTGAAGTTCTAGTTGATCCGTGGGAGTGTGCCTCTGACACCTGAGTGTCCACCTTGTACCGAGGAGTCGAGGTCCTGTAGTAAATGAGGAATTAACTGTGATTCAGCTGGTAAAAAGAGGCATCTGTGATGTAACAAGAAGTTATCTTTAACATGCCACTGAGGCAGTGATGCTGGGTTGTGCTTGAGTGTCTGTAATATCAAGACAGTATACAGATCTTTTTTTAGTTCTTCCTAGAGCAGCTCATGGTATCTACTGATGGGAGCAGTGAAAGCTGCCAAGTGGGCAGAAATTGTCTCAGATTGGGTATTGGGGTGGCGGGACAAAGCATCAGCCACTTTGTTGGACCTTCCAGACTTGTGTATGATGTTATAGTTGAATCCCAGTAGCTTGGAGAGGAACTGTTGCTGCTCAAGTGTCTGTATAACCTGATTCATCATGTTATGGAGGCTCTAGTGGTCGGTACAAATGGTGAAAGGAACTCCCAAGAGATATCGCCTCCACTTAGCTACTGCGGACATTATTGCAAACATCTCTCTGATGTAAGTGGATTTTCCTTGCATGGTTGGAGACAATTTGCGACTGTAAAATGCTATGGGGTGGCCCTTTTGTAATAACACAACACCTATGCCCTCACCTGAAGCATCAGTTTTAATGATAAAAGGTTCCTTGAAATTAGGAAGGACCAGAGTTGGGGTTGAAATGAACTGTGTCTTTAGATTTTGAAAAGTTGTAGCTGCTTTCGCAGACAAATAGAAGCCTTCTTTGGTCAGTAAATCCGTCAGTGGGCTTGCTATTCGGGTATAATGTTTAATGAATCTGCAGTAGTATCCGGACAGCCCCAAAAATGCACGTACTTGGGTGGCATTAATTGGAGGAGGCCATTCAGCAATAGCTTGGATTTTTTGGGGATCCGGTGCCACACCCTCGCTTGAGATTAGATGCCCCAAAAGTGTATGGTTTGCTGAAAAAAAGGCATTTGGACAACTTGGCAAAGAAAGAATGCCCCAAAAAGTGTTGAATGTGATCCTGCAAGTTAGGACTATACACTAGAATGTCATCAAAAAATATAACCACAAAACGGCGAAGATATGGAGAAAACACCTAATTCATGATGGCCTGGAAGGTGGAAGGAGCATTGGAGAGACCAAAAGGCATCACTAAAAATTCATAGTGGCCATGGTGTGTTCTGAAAGCTGTTTTATGGATATCTTCGGGTGCCATTCGGATTTGGTGATAACCTGAACGCAAATCCAATTTGGAAAACACTATTGCTCCGTGTAATTCATCAAAGAGTTCATCAATGGTGGGTATGGGGAATTTTTCCTTGACTGTCAATGCATTTAATGCTCTATAGTCAACACAAAATCGCAAGTGCCGCCTTTCTTTTTAACCAATAGGACAAGTGAACTGAAAACTGATTGGCTGGGACGGATAATACCGGTAAGTAACATTTATTTCACCAACTTTTCAATCTCATTTTTCTGGTAATGTGGGTAATGGTAAGGTTTGACTTGTATTGGTTTGGTGTCAGGTTCCAGAATAATATGGTGGTTATTGGCTCTGTTTGGTGGCAAGTCTGATGGTTCAGCAAAGTTGTCAGGGAATTGGGACAATAGTTGTTGGGTTTCTGTCGTGTGTAGAGGTTCAGGTATGGGTGGTTCTGGTTGATGTGCTGTATTGAAGCACATGAGGCAGGCTTCAATTGAATCTTGGGTGGCCAGTTTGTGTTGTTGGGCAGGAGAAATGTGATTAGCTTGGAATGGGTTGTCCCCTTGCAAGGTAATTGGGACTGTATGTTGGTTGAAGGTCATAGTGAGAGCCTGATAGTCCGTAACAATGGGACCCAAACTAGCCAGCCATTGGACTCCCAAGACTTTGTCAGCTCCCTTAAGCTCGAGCACATATAATTCAACGTGAAACAAGTTGTGTTGGATCCATATTGGAGTGTTACTGCATTTGGCCGAGCATAGGAGATTATCACCGTTACCAACCTGCACCTTGAAGGGTACAATAGACAGCAGCAGCAAATTAAGGAAATGAGCCATCCTCGGAGTTATGAAATTGTGAGTACTTCCTCCGTAAATTAAAATCTGTGTTACGTGTCCATCAATCAATCCTTGCACACGAAAGGATCTGGCAGAAGGAGTGCCAAATAAGGCATTGAAACTTATTTATGGGGGTACCTCAGGTTCAGATTGTAATTCATTTGTGTCTGTAGCATCGGGTGGGTCGGGTTCTTCTTCTATTCCCTCTAGATAAAGTAGTGTGGCTCGGCCCTTGCACTTATAACCGAAAACATATTTTTCATTACAGTTGTAACACAAGTTTTTCTCTCTTTTGACTAGCATTTCTTCTGGCGACAACCACCGGATAGGTAAGGCAGAAATTGGTTTATTTTGTATGGTTTTTGGCTGGTTACCGATTGGTTTGGAGTCTGTGAATGTAGTGGATGATGGTAGTGCTTTGGTTGATGGAACCCATGGTTTGTGAGATCTTTCATCAGTGAACTGATCTTCATAAACTCTTGCTATAGCAAAAGCTTCATGGAAATCACGTGGTCTGTGAGTCAGCACCAATCAACAGATCTTTGGTTTAAGGTCAGAAATGAAAATGCTACGCATCATGGAAACTGAGATGCCTGAAACTTTGCTTGCAAGCCTTTAAAAAGAGCTTGATACTCATTCACTGAACCTGTTTGCTGGAGTTTCACTAATGCACCTGTTTGGTCTTCAAATTCAGAAGGACCAAAACGGTATTGTAATGCTATGCAGAAAGCAGGCCATGCTGGTAAATTACTATCATCAAATGATTCATTAAACAAACAAGCTGCTGGATCTTCAAGGTGAATGGAAGCTAACAATAATCTTTCATTTTCTTGAATATCATAGAAACGAAAGTACCTCTCAATTGCAGTTATCCAAGAAGATGGATCTCCAGACGCGAATTTGGGAAACTCAATCTTGATTTGACGGAATCTGTGTGTGTCTGATCCTGAATGATGGTTGTGATTGGGTGGACCTGCTCCTAGAATGCTCGCAGAAGAAGTGCTTCCCGAGTGCTGTTGTTGCATGGCTATTAGACGGGTGAGGGTTTCTTGTACTTGTGAATGGGATTCTTGAAGGTTGAGGAATTGTTGTTCACGGATGAATGCAGAAATCTCCAGACGATGTTGAAATTCTTCCATTCATTGGTTAACCTCAATGTGCAGGTTATCCATACGAGTTGAAACATCTTTTAATCGAGTGTTTTCTGCCATGGATTTGGGGAGGAGAAGGAGTGCAATGAAAGAACCAAATTATTATGAATTTTCTTAAAATTATAAGGATTTAGAAGAGAGAGAGAGAGAGAGAAAGAAAGAGATAGATGAGATCAGAAGAGAGAAGAGATTGTCAAACTTTTCATGCCATTCTCCTTTTATAATTCGGTTTTAATACATCATAACAATTTGCTAACTGAATTCTAGCAACTATTCCCTGTGGGTTTTACGTATCAGCTTCCATAGACTTCCAACGTTCAAATACATTGAGATGGGCTCAGTCACCTAACAATGGTACTGATCCAGATGAGTGGGCCGCTTATTAACCCTCTTGGGCCTAACATTGATCAAGTGGGCCGTAACATAATCTCTCTTCTACCTCCAGAGTTGGTAGTGAGCCCCTTGGATTCGTCTTCCTCTTCACTGGCTGAAATTGAATGTTGATGGAGCTATATCCTATAGGAAAGCTGCTTGTGGTGGTTAGTCAGAGATTACCATGGCAACTAGGTTGGTGGCTTTGAATATTTTCTGGGGTGTTGTTCCCCTCTCCTTACTGAGATGTGGGCCATTTTCTTAGGCCTTCAGTTTGCTAGGAATTCTGGTTTTACAAATTTTTTAGTTGAGAGCCAATCTTCTCAAGCTATTAGATTGATTACCTTGTTAGGTAATAAGGCTCGAAAACTATATCTAGTGGTTAGGATTCGAGCACTGGCTGATCTTGATTGGAATATTAAGTTTGTCCATTTTGGAAGAGATAGTAACAAGTGTGCAGATTGGATTGCTAACGATGCTCTTGCTTGTCCATTGGATTTTCATGAGATTTCTTCTCTTGATCAATCACTCTTGCTGCGAAGAAGGATATAGATGCGTCCTCTACTCTTCTTAGGAGAGCTGCCCCTGATTAATTGTTGTTTCTTTTCTTTATTTTCTGTCTTTTTTTGGGGCCTTGCCCATTTGATTACCAATTTTTTTTTTTTTTTTTGAAATTTGCTCAAATTTAGAGTTATTTGGATAATCAGAAAACAAGTTTTGAGCTATTCAAATTAAACCTAGTTACATAAAATATCAAATATTTGATCTAATTTTAAAATATGAATATTTCGTCTAAATTAAAGTTTGTTTTTGACTGTTCTAATATTGAATAGCATTTTGTTCAATCTTAACTTATATATGTCCAACTTCATAAAAACATAAAAATAAAGAGAGAGGCGGGAATACACACATGAGAAAGGGACGGGGAAAAAATTGTTTATTTATTTTAGTACATTGAAATAGAAATAAAGAAAAATTATCTACGAACAAAAGAAACGCTAATATATATTTATTTTACAAATCACTTTATATTAGTTTTCAATCAGAAACTTATCAAACGATAACTAAATTAGATATTTTTTAAGTTGCAATAAATAACAAAAAAAAGTTATACTATTACTTAATTTTTTAGAAACCGACAAGTCAAAAAAACTTAATTTTATAAACACTCCCCATTTTACTATGCTTTTGTGACTTTTTTTAATATCCATCGTAATTACTTCTTTGAAGTGAGTCGGTTACTCAGTATTCCTACAAACTTTAATTTTTTTGAGCCGATTATAAAATTAATCTCAAGTCGGAGCTTAATCACAGTTAAAACTTTTCGTCCCTCCGTAAAGATGTATTTGCTGATAATGGTGATGGAGGCAGAACAAAGAAACATTTTAATTTAAACATGCCAGGAAAATTTAATAGAAAACAGAAGACTTTATAGGAATTATATTTGACTAGAACATATGTAAAGAACTACAAACCAAATATATATATATATATATATATATATATATATATATATATATATATATATATATATTGTCAGAGAAATTATCATCACTCACAAATTGATATAACCAACCTAATGAAAAAGCGTTGGAAATTGGGATTTTTTTGTTGTTGGAGATATTCCAATCAGTTCATCAATTCACGACTAATTTAATTCGGGGAGGGTTCCAGAATTAAAGCTTTAAACCTTTCCCAAAAACGAAAAAAATGATACGATCAAGAAATAGAAATAGAACAATTCTTGATATTTAGAAAAGATGATAAGACAATTTTCGGTGATCACGTGAGATAGTTACATAGTTGATGTTACTTTTAACATATATGCTTAATTGCTTTAATGATATAGTTTGAGAAGGTTAATTATATCAGTTAAAAGTAGAGGGTGGTTTTCTGAATTAGAGTCTAAGTAAAGGGTGGTTTTCTGAATTAGAGTCTAAGTAAAGGGTGGTAAATTGTAATTTAGCCTTATTTTTAAAATGAGCAAATACAAATATTTACCTTTATTTAAATGATACGTTAATTTGACACAAAATGAGTTAACATGCATAAGAAAAATAGAAAAATAAAAATAGAGAGATAATATTGGTCTTGTTTGAAATCAGTTTTCAAAAACAATTTTTTAATTTTCAGAACAAAAAAATTCATTTGGTAAGGTCTGTTTTGTAAAAAAAATAAAATTAATAACTACAAATGTTTTTTTGTTTTTGGAATCAAATTTAGAGAACATTTGTTTTTGTTTTATGTTTTGGTTTTTAACTTTCAAAACAAAAAAAGCATAAAAAATAACTATTTCAATAACTATTTTCAAAATAATTTTAGAAACAAAAAAAACCAAAATACAATCAAACAGACGACTTTGTTTTTTGCACACATACAAGAATCGGTGGAGCCTGGGAGGAGAAGGAAGAGAAATAAAAATTTGGTTCATCCACTATAAAAATCAATTTTTGGACCACGATGAAAATTATGTAGAAATTAAAAAAAAGTTAGACTATAGTCTTAAGATTCAGTAGGTCATATGCTATTCCTGCAGATTCCATCTGGGTCTGACTTTAGTTATTATTGGGCTAATAGTGCAGATTGAGCCCGCTACATCCTTTAGGATAGGGTATGCTGCAGCTATGAAGCACTGACACTTCAAAAATCTTGACGTGTTGCGTCTGACACTTTTCGATACTCTCTGACACTTCGACACTCTCCGACACTCCAACACGCATTGTAGAAACTCAAAAGATAGTTCAAAGGTTATGTTAAGTTGTATTTTTAGTTTCAACTACTAGATTCGTTGGATTACGATTACCATTTTATTGAGTTTAATATAAATATTTGGGATATCTCATGTTTCTTTGCAAAATTGATGGGTATTATAAGTTTAACTTCTGTTTTTTGTTAAATTATTGAATATTAAATATAATATACACTACATAAATTAAAAATATTATTTAATATCACAACGTGTCCTAACGTGTCAAAATCTAACATTTTTTAGAATTAACGTGTCGGAGTGTCGTATAATGTCGTGTCACGTGTCCCGTGTCGATATCGATGCTACACAGCTGCAGAGTACCTTAATTAACTTTTTTATTTTTTTCCATGTATATAATTGCAGACTTAATTCCAAATTGGAAATGATTTTGAGATTTCTAAAATCGTTTATGCATATTAATTTCATAAAAATCAATTTTTTTAGGGAGCTTTTAATTGTTGCACAGTACACTACTTAAATAACCCTTTTTTAATTTAATTTTTCATATGCATAATTAATAATGTCAAACACAAAATAAAACCAACAAAAAATTTCCAAATTAGAAAAAAAATTAGAGACATTATGGTAGTTTTCTTTCCAAATTGGAAGAGATTGCGATTAATACACATTAACTTCATATTGACAATTTTTTTATTTTTCGGGGTGCTTTTAAGTGTTGCAAAGTACATTAATTAAACAACCATTTTTTTATTTTCCATATGTAAAATTAATAATGTCAAACAAAAAATTAAACCAATAAGAAATTTCCAAATTAGCAAAACAATTAGAGACATTATTGTAATTTTCTTCCGAAATTACATGAGATTTTTTTTAATACATATTAATTTACCATAAACATATTTTGCATTTTGGGGGGGGGGGGGGGTTGCTTTTAATTGTTGCAGAGTACATTAATTAAATAACCATTTTTTAAAATTTCCATGTACATAATTAATAATATCAAACAAAAAATTAAATGCACAAGAAACTTCGAAATTAGCGAAACAACTTGGCAGGAGGGTTACCATTCTCCCCCTAAAAAAGGTAATCCTGATTCTTGAAGGGTTGGTTCAGATATTTCAAATAAAACGAACATTACTTTTTCAAAGAAGGAAAATTGGAAGGAGAAGAGAAATTTCTCTGCTGTCCTGCAAACCCCTAGGGGTTCTTCTTAGCATGGTGGACAACACTTGCAAGAGAATAAAAATCCCAACCATCCTAATTCCAGCCAAGCTGCCAAGAAAACTAATTCCAGTATGGAATATAGGAATATCCATAACATAAAAGATTCCTCTAGTCTTAAGTCTGCTCAGTCTGGAGATCCTACAGACTTTATCTTCTCATCTGAAGGTAATAATCATGAGGCTTTTTCTGGTGCTAAGGAAAAGGTTTTGCTTAAACCTTTTAAACGACACAACTAAAATCCCTGTTAAAAAACTCAATATAGGGACATCGAACTCTTGTTATGAGATGACATGTCAGATAAGGCGATTAATTCAGTTGCTCTGGGATCACCCCTGCTGACTGAAGTTGCAATAAAGAATATTTCCCCGAATTTGATTCCCAACTCTAGTAAATATCAGTCAAAGGAGGGTGAAATTACCCCGGATCCTCCTGATCCCATCATTGAGCTGAAGCCAACAACTTCCAATGTTGTGGAGAGAATAGACAAGGAGAAAAATACCATTGGGACAACACTAGAGCCTATGGATAAAACTAGCCAGGAACTCAGAAATCCTGGACTAATCACTAGTAACCAATGAGCTGTCTTGTCTGGAACTGCAGGGGTGCTGTTAAAAAAGCCTTAAAAACCACCCTTTGTAATTTCGTCAAGAAGTATAAGATTGGCCTTGTTGCTATTCTTGAACCTAGAATTAATGGAAACATGGCTTTGAAGAAAATAAAATAGCTTGGCTTTATGAATTTCTTGGTTAAGGATTCTGTTGGCTTTGTTGGAGGCATCTGGGTTATGTGGAAAGAGGAATGGTGTTCTATCTCCTTAGTTGAAAAATGTAACCAATTTATTCACTGCCCTTGTTCCTGTTCCTCTGGCGAGAGCTTTATCTTTACTATTATTTATGCAAATCCTAAAGAAGAAGCTTGGGATATTCTTTGGTCTGATCATATAAGAATCAGTAGCACTGTCAATGTGCCTTGGGTGATGATGGGTGACTTTAATGAAATTTCTTTTGCTAGAGAAAAGAAAGGAGGTGCTCTTGTTAACATAACTAGATGTAACAAGTTTGCTTCTATTCTTAATGATTGTAAGGTGATGGACCTTGGCTGTTTGGGCTCTAAATTTACTTGTAGAGGGTCAAAATGGCTGCACTTGGAGAGTTTATAAGAGACTAGACCGATTTTGTGCTAATGCTGATTGGAGAACTACTTTTGATAAAGCCACTCTGAGAGCTTTACGTAGGCTCAATTTTGCTCATAACCCCATCCTGCTCTTTCTTCTCCCTTTTGATAAGACTTGGAGAGAAGACCATTCAGGTTTTTAGCTTCTTGACAAGATCATGAATCCTTTCCCCTTTGCTCAACAAGAAATTTCCAAATTAGCAAAATAATAAGAGACATTATTGTAATTTTCTTTCGAAATTACAAGAGATTTTTTTTAATACATATTAATTTACCATAAACATATTTTGCATTTTTTGGGGGGTGCTTTTAATTGTTTCACAGTACATTAATTAAATAACCATTTTTTAAAATTTCCATGTACATAATTAATAATATCAAACAAAAAATTAAATGCACAAGAAACTTCGAAATTAGCAAAACAACTTGGCAGGAGGGTTACCATTCTCCCCCTAAAAAAGGTAATCCTGATTCTTGAAGGGTTGGTTCAGATATTTCAAATAAAACGAACATTACTTTTTCAAAGAAGGAAAATTGGAAGGAGAAGAGCAATTCCTCTGCTGTCCTGCAAACCCCTAGGGGTTCTTCTCAGCATGGTGGACAACACTTGCAAGAGAATAAAAATCCCAACCATCCTAATTCTAGCCAAGCTGCCAAGAAAACTAATTCCAGCATGGAATAGAGGAAGATCCAAAACATAAAAGATTCCTCTAGTTTTAAGTCTGCTCAGTCTCGAGATCCTACAGACTTTGTCTTCTCATCTGAAGGTAATAATCATGAGGCTTTTTCTGGTGCTAAGGAAAAGTTTTTGCTTAAACCTTTTAAACGACACAATGTTCCTAAAATCCCAGTTAAAAAACTCAATATAGGGACATCGAACTCTTGTTATGAGATGACATGTCAGATAAGGCTATTAATTCAGTTGCTCCGGGGCCACCCCTGCTGACTGAAGTTGAAATAAAGAATATTTCCCCGAATTTGATTCCCAACTCTAGTAAGTATCAGTCAAAGGAGGGTGAAATTACCCCGGATCCTCCTGATCCCATCATTGAGCTGAAGCCAACAACTTCCAATGTTGTGGACAGAATAGACAAGGAGAAAGATACCATTGGGACAACACTAGAGCCTATGGATAAAACTAGCCAGGAACTCAAAAATCCTGGACTAATCACTAGTAACCAATGAGCTGTCTTGTCTGGAACTGCAGGGGTGCTGCTAAAAAAGCCTTCAAAACCACCCTTTGTAATTTCGTCAAGAAGTATAAGATTGGCCTTGTTGTCATTCTTGAACCTAGAATTAATGGAAACATGGCTTTGAAGAAAACAAAATAGCTTGGCTTTATGAATTTCTTGGTTAAGGATTCTGTTTGCTTTGTTGGAGGCATCTGGGTTATGTGGAAAGAGGAATGGTGTTCTATCTCCTTAGTTGAAAAAAGTAACCAATTTATTTACTTCTCTTGTTCCTGTTCCTATGGTGAGAGCTTTCTCTTTACTATTGTTTATGCAAATCCTAAAAAGAAGCTTGGGATATTCTTTGGTCTGATCTTATAAGAATCAGTAGCACTGTCAATGGGCCTTGGGTGATGATGGGTGACTTTAATGAAATTTCTTTTGCTAGAGAAAAGAAAGGAGGTGCTCCTGTTAACATAACTAGATGTAACAAGTTTGCTTCTATTCTTAATGATTGTAAGGTGATGGACCTTGGCTGTTTGGGCTCTAAATTTACTTGTAGAAGGTCAAAATGGCTGCACTTGGAGAGAGTTTATAAGAGACTAGACCGAGTTTGTGCTAATGCTGATTGGAGAACTACTTTTGATAAAGCCACTCTGAGAGCTTTACCTAGGCTCAATTCTGATCAACCCCATCCTGCTCTTTCTTCTCCCTTTTGATAAGACTTGGAGAGAAATACCATTCAGGTTTTTGGCTTCTTGGCAAGATCATGAATCCTTTTCCCTTTCCTCAACAATACTTGGTGTTCTAATTCTAAAATTAGCACCTGCCTATCTAATATTGTTCCTCATATTAAAAGCTGGAATAAGCAAGTCTTTGGCTGTATCCAAGCCAAGAAAGATTATCTTTCGAAAAATCTTTTTGATACCCAACAGAATATTTTGAATTTAAATGATGAAGATCTGTCTAGCCAGGAGAATAGTATTCAAGAGAAGCTGAATTTAATTCTTGAGCAAGAAGAAATGTTATGGCTTCAAAACGCTAGATGCAAGTGGATAGTTGATGGGGATAGGAATACAAAGTTCTATCATACTACCACTATCTTTAGAAGAGTTAGGAACAGAATTGTGGAGTTTAAGAACGATGTGGGACACTTTGTAAGGGATGAAGCTAATCTTATTAATTTAATCCATTCGTTTTGTGCTAATCTTGTCACTGAAGAAGTGCCCCTGAGACCGTGGCATAACACCTGCACTATATGGCCTGATATTGAGGAGTTTGAGCTCAAAAGATTGAGCAGAGAATTTTCTATAGTGATATCAAAACTTTTTTTTTAATATTGGGGCCCTTAAAGCCCCTAGACCACATGGTTTTCCAGCTTTATATTTTCAGAGGAATTGGAATTTTATTGGTCAGCTAACCTGTGATTTTATTCAGTTTTTATGGAATAATCCGGCTAGTATCAAAGAGATTAATCAGACTTTTCTAGTGTGATTCTGAAGCTGAAAAATGGGAGAAAATTGCCCAGTTTAGACCTATAGCATCATGTTCGGTTCTCTATAAATGGATTAGCAAGATCATTGTTAACAAGTTAAAACCTCTTCTTAAAAAGCTTATATCTCCTCATAAGGTAAGCTTCGTTCCTAATAGACAAATACAAGAAAACATTGTGATTGTCCAAGAGATGGTGCATTCTATGAGTAAAATGAGGGGTAATAGAGGTTTTCTTGCAATTAAAATTGACCTTGAGAAGACATATGATCGGATATCTTGGTCCTTTATTCATAATGTTCTCATGGAATTAAAGCTTCCTGCCTCCTTGATCAATATTATCATGCATTATATATCCTCCTCAAATCTGGAAATTCTTTGGAATGGCTCAAAGCTGGTTCGTCATCTCCTAGTAGGGGCCTAAGAGAAGGAGATCCTATGTCCCCTTACATTTTTTACCTTTGTATGGAGAAATTATCTCATTTAATTGCAAATGTAGTTGATAGCAGGAGATGGAAGCCTATGACAGAAAGTAAAGGGGGTCTTAAAATTTCCCATCTTTTGTTTGCAGATGATCTTATGCTCTTTGCTGAAGCTAATATTGAGCAAATTTCCATCATCATGGCTACTCTTTCTTTGTTTGGTGATATCTCTAGGCAGGAGGTTAGTTCCTTAAATTCTAACATTTTTTTCTCTAAAATGTTCTGGAGAATCTTGCCAATGATATAGTGAATTTGTCTAGTTTTAAGCAAACTAAAAACCTTGGTAGATACCTTGATTATATGATGAAACATGGAAGAATAAACAAAAGCCACTACAGTGATATTATGATAGAGTCCACAATAGGCTTCAAGGGTAGAAAAGATAGTGTCTATCCATGTCTAGGAGAGTCATTCTTGCAAAGTCAGTTATCTTTGCTATACTTATGTTCCAAATGCAGAATAGCTTACTCCCTGTTGGTATTTGTGAAGATATAGAAAAACTGCAAAGAAAATTCATTTGGGGTGACTCAGATAATCACAAGAAGCATAATCTTATACCTTGGGAAAATTTGAGACTGCTGAAGGAGCTTGGTGGGCTGGGAATTATAAACTTAAGGAAGCATAATGAAGCTTTTCTGCGTAAATTATTCTGGAACTTGCTCCAGTCTCCTACTCATTTGTGGGCCTGTGTTTTGATCTATAAGTATGGTAGGAAGCTTGACCTAATTAAGGAAGTTACTTGTGAACCATATGACTCTCATTTATGGAAAAGTATTTGTAAAATCTGGCCAGATGCAATAAGATCTATGATCTGGCATATTGGTGATGGTAAATTTGTGAGCTTTTTTTTTATAGCTGGACAGGTCTGGATCAGAATCTGTTCTCCTTGGCTACTCCTACTCCCAATCCCGATGTTTTGATTAAAAATGGTGAGGAGTATGTTCTTTTTAACGGTGGACAAAATTATTCTTTAATCAGTAACTTTTTTCCTGTGGAAGTTTTGAATAAAATTTTGGCTATCTCCCCCCAAGATCCTGATATGGGTGCTGACTGCCTGACTTTGAAAAATTGGAATCCCAGCCAATCTTTAGTGAATATTTCCTATAAAAATCTTATGAGATCTGAAGATGATATTCCTAATAAAGATTGGGACATAATTTGGAAGTGGAAAGGAGCGGAAAGAATAAAGTTCCTTATATGGAAAATGAAACATGTCAGATTGCTTACCAAGGAAAGAACTGCCAAGTGGGGAAATACCTCAGATATATGTCCCTTTTGTTATGATAAATTGGAAACATTATTGCATGCTTTCTGTGACTGTCCTAAAGCTCGGGCCATTTAGAACCTCAAGCTTCTTCAACCCCTTCCCCCTAACTTTTTTGTTTGCTCTTCTTTTTAGGATTGGCTAAATCAAAACTTATGTTTCAACAAAAGAAATAGGGAGGACCAGAGAAATTTTTTCTTTCTAGCTTGCAACTTCTTATGGAATCGGAGAAATTCTGAAATTCATGATGTGGATTTCTCCTAGCTAACAAATCTGGAAATCTGCATTCTTTCCTTGCTGAACCAGATCATTTTGAGCAAAACCCCTCGAGTTTGCACCCTTATCAGTGTCTCGGATGTGACTATTGCTTCTTCTTGGACCCGCCCAGAACCTGATAGTGTTAAACTTAACGTAGATGGAGCCGTTATGAACGAAAAGGCTACTTGTGGTGGTCTTCTTAGAGACTTCAATGGATCCTGGCTTGGTGGTTTTAATTATTTTTGGGATCCTGTTCTCCTCAGCAATCTGAATTCTTGGCTGTCTTTCATGGATTACATTTTGCTTGGAACAAAGGTTGGAGGAAGATTGTAGTAGAAAGTGACTCATTTTTAATGGTCAATTCTCTTACCTACACTGGTAAGGATACTCGAAAGTTTTCATTGGTAACTAAGATTCGAGTTTTACTTGATAGAGATTGGAGTGTTTCTATATCTCATATGCCTAGAGCTTGTAATAATTGTGAAGATTGGCTAGTCAAAGAAGCATTCAACAACAGTAATGGCCTATTTTCTTTTTTATCTCCTCAGTCAGATCTGAAGAACCTTCTCTCCGCTGACTGTCTTGATCTTGGAGATCTTGATCCTAGAGATATAGCTTCTGTTCTATTTCCTTAAGCTTTCTATGTTTTTTTTCCTTTGTTGTTTCTTTTTTTTGTTTTTTCCTTGTGTTTGGGGCCTAGCCCCTCTTTTGTACCAAAAAAAACACATAATTAAATGCACAACAAACTTCCAAATTAGGAAGACATTAACAGACATTATTGCAGTTTTCTTTCCAAATCAATCTTGCATTTTTTTCGGGAGCTTGCAACATCTGAGAGTATTTTCAAAGCCAAATCACATGGATACCTCATCTTTGTTATCCCAAATCCTTTCTTGCATGGACCTGAATTATTTTCGTCCATTGCGATTGGCTCTGCAGATTAAAGAATACTGTTACTTTCACTTTCTTTCCTTCTCTTGTGATACATGATAGTAGAGCTTTGGCGATTAAAAGAAGGGATTTATTAATCTCCTTTAATAGAAGATAATTGTCTCATGCATAGAAACAAATTATGTGGGTCCCACCATTTTTAAAAAATAAAAAAATAAAAAAAGAATGGCACAATTTTTTATGCCTCACTAGCATAAGATAATTATCTTCTATAAAAGGAGACAATTTAAACCCTTATGCTTTGTTTGGGAGTTGGTTTTAGGAGGGAAGGAAAGGAAAATGGAGAATTTTAGTAAGCCCTTCCTTTGTTTGTGAGTTTAAAAAAAAAAGGGGAAGAGTTTGAGGATTTTTACTAAACCCTCCAAAACCCTCCTTCTTCTTAAAATTAAAGTTCCCCCAATTTGGAGGGTTTGAGGGGAAAATATTAAAAATTACTTATCTACCCTTAGCATTAAAATGTTAAAACCACATAATTGTGAATCATTTTTAAATGCGATATTATTAGAAAAGTCTCAAATACCGACAGGATTTATTGACAAAAAATATTTCGTCAAAAATAGTGATAAAATTTTTGACGAAAATCATATATGTCAAAATATTTCCGTAAAAACTAAAGACAAGATTAGAGACGGAACCAAATTTTTCCATAATTACTAACACAAGTTTTGTACGAAAAAAACAAATTCAGTCAAAATTATTGATAGAATCTAAATTCCGTCGAAGCTTTTAACGAAAATATTTCTGTCCAAAATTTTCACGAAACACATTTCCATCGAAACGTTTCGACCTAAAACAATTACGTCAAATTTTTTTACGGAAAACATTTTCAACAAAATTTTTTCCAAAAATATTCGACGAAAAATATTTCGTTCAAAATTGTGACTAAAACATTTTTGTAAAATTTTTTGAAGGAAAATTGTGTTTGTCAAAATTCTTTACGGAATCTAAATTTCATCAAAACATTTCTCTCAAAATATTTAACAAAAAAACATATTCATCGAAATTTTGAACGAAAAATATTTCCAACGAAACACATTTCCACCGAAAATTTGTGACGGAAAAAATTTCATCAAAATTCTTTACAGAATTTAAATTTTGTCTTAAGTTTTTGACAGAAATATTTTCGTTAAACTTTTTGACAAAAAAAATTTCTGTCAAAATTTTTAACGAAACTCATTTGCATCAAAAATTTTCGTTTAATATTTCTGTCAAGTTTTTTTGATAAAACACATTTCCATCTAAATTTTCAACAGAACACATTTTTGTCAAAAAAATTAGACAGAAAATTTTTTCATAAACAATTTTTGACGGAAAATATTTGGATAAAAAATTTTGACAGAAAAAATATTTGTCAAAATTCTTTATAGAGAATCTAAATTTCGTCGAAAGTTTCGAATGAAACATTTTCCTCAAAATGTTTGACAAAACAATTTTCTTCGAAATTTTTGTCACAACATATTTTCATCGAAATTTTAAACGAAAAATATTTCGTCAAAATTTTTCATGGAATTCTTTTTTCGTTTAAAACATTTTATGGAGGAAATCATTTTTTGCAAAACTTTTGATGAAAACTAAATTCGTAAAAAAATTTGGTAGAAAATTTTTTTTTGTGAAAAATTTTATTGGAGAAAAAATTGTCAATTTCGACGAAAAAATAATTTTTTGATGAATTTTTCGTCGTTTGCAACGTAAAAATTTCGTCGAAAATACGATCTTTTTTAGAATTGTGAAAAGTACATAAATAATTTTGTTAGAAATTTTAAATTTAGTTTAATCTGTAAAATTTAATAATTATATTTATTTTAAAAATGGGGTAAAATAGTAAAAATATCTCATTAACCATCTATTTTTCTCCCTTATCGTTTTTTTAACTCCCGAACAAGGGAAGGGAATACCCTTCATTTTCCTTCCCCTCCTTCCCCCTTAGATCCCCTTCCTTTACCCTTCAAACTTCCAAACAAAGCCTCCAAACTTTTAAATATTTGTCATATTTAAAAGTGATCTTTCTTTATTTATTTTATATATATGCAAAAATGTTTATTAGTATCCGTGGTTTATCAGGTTCTTTCTTTAGGATCTGAAATATTTGTCATATTTTGTCTTCAAAAAAATATTTGTCATATTTAAAAGTGATTTATCAGTATCCTTGATTAATCAGTGTCTTTCTTTAGGCGCTAAAATATTTGTCGTATTTGAAAGAAATATTTCGTTATTTATCATATATATATATAGGGAAAAGTGTCTATACTTTTAAATTACACAACTTACATCCTTTCACTCTCACAAAGAGGTGGGACCTACAACTTTATTTTTTTTTGTCAACTCTCTCTCCTCCTTTATCTATCTCTTTCTCTTTCTTAAAATGACACAACTTTACATCCTTCAAAATTATACACACTTTTCCCATATATATATGTTAAACTATTTATCGATATCCGTGATTAATCAGTATTCTCCAGGCGCTAAAATATTGTCATATCAAAGCGGAATATCCTGATAAATCAATGATACTAATAAATATTTTTGCATATATCTATAATAAATAATTGCTTGATTTTTAATATAAATATGACTATAGTTATGCTTTAATTCATCTAGAGTGATTTGCTGCGAGGTATTGGAGTTTGTTGGGATATTCAAGTGTGATGAGTCTCACATTAGTTGATAATAAGCTAAGTGAAGAGTATATAAGTGGAAGGACTCATGAATCCAATGTCTTAAGGTTTTGGGTTAAGACGTGGTGTCGGACCCACTTGATATGACCGGTCTAGCTTAGCTCATTGGTGGTGGTTCCTCGCCACGGGCTTCCCCTGGACCCGCCTGACAGTGGTATCAGAGTTGGGTTGGGCTCGAGCTAGCCTGGTGATTGGCTAGGAGGTGGGTCGAGCACTTTGTGCTTGGGGTACTCGGTTGAGGGGGAGCATATCAATAGTGAGTTTCACACTTGAGGGAGAGATTGTTGGGATATTCAAGTGTGATGAGTCCCACATTAGTTGGTAATGGGCTAAGTGAAGAGTATATAAGTGGAAGGACCCATGAACCCAATGCCTTAAGGTTTTGGGTTGAGACGTGGTATCAGACCCATTTGATATGACCGGTCTAGCTTAGCTCATTGGTGGTGGTCCCCCGCCACGGGCTTTCCCTGAACCTGACAGTGGTATCAGAGCCGGGTTGGGCTCGAGCTAGCCTGGTGATTGGCTAGGAGGCGGGTTGAGTACTTTGCGCTTGGGGTACTCGGTTGAGGGGAAGCATACCAATGGTGGGTTTCACACTTGAGGGGGAGACTGTTGGGATATTCAAGTGTGATGAGTTCCACATTGGTTGGTAATGAGCTAAGTGAAGAGTATATAAGTGGAAGGACCCATGAACCCAATGCCTTAAGGTTTTGGGTTGAGATGTGGCGTCGCACCCACTTGGTGTACTTGGAGTAACTTAGCTCATTGGTGGTGGTCCCCCGCCACGGGCTTTCCTCTAGACTGACAGTGGTAGCAGAGCCGGGTTGGGCTCGAGCTAGCCTGGTGATTGGCTAGGAGGCGGATCGAGTACTTTGCGCTTGGGGTACTCGGTTGAGGGAGAGCATATCAATTTTGGGTTTCACACTTGAGGGGGAGATTGTTGAGATATTCAAGTGTGATGAGTCTCGCATTGGTTGGTAATGAGCTAAGTGAAGAGTATATAAGTGGAAGGTCCTATGAACCCAATGTCTTAAGGTTTTGGGTTGAAATGTGGTATCGGACCCACTTAATGTATTTGATTCGCTTAGCTCATTAGTGGTAGCCCCCTGCCACGGGGTTCCCCTGAATCCTCCTCACAGTGGTATCTCTTACACGCAACTGAAGAAATTCAAGAAAAGGGTCCGATTATTTTGCAGAAAATGGCACCAATTAGAAGAACGAGGAAACCAAGGATGAGGGTCGCACCCTTTACAAAGTTTAGTTTCGACGTAAGTCCTAATGAGTCATTCACTAAAGAGCATTGGAAGCATATTAACATCAAAGATCGCCATGCCATAAGGGATGCTGTTATGAGAGATGATCCATATTTTGATGTCAGTGAATACCCTATTATCTCTGATGAAGATCTAGTCGACCCTGCTTTCTTTGAGTTCTTGTTTCAATCTGAGGATACTGAAGAGGATACAGAGGAGTTCAACGGAAATATAGGACAACACTTAAAGAAAGACAAGAACTTAAAGAAAGATGTCACAGAGGGCACGCCCAATTCTCCACCACATGCATGACCCTGTATTCTTTTTTATGTTTTTGTTGTCTTGCTTTTTTCTTTTATGTTTTTCCTATCTTTTTTTTTTTTTTTTTTTATGTTTTGTATAAAGTGCATAATGATTGACGATCGAGGATTATTTTTTATTTTTTTTATTTGCGAGGATTAGTGTTTTTTTTGTTATTGACAAGATTGATTTGCAGTGTCGAATTATGTTTTGTGATTGACGTACGCGTACAATGTTATCTGGGCAGGGTGCTTCTCTTGATGATTTTCATTTGTGTAATCTTGATCAAGTGACAACAATAGATGCAACTAGCACCTTCTTCTATACACGAACTGATACAAAGAAAAGAGATAAACTTGGTAATGCAACTTATTGATATTATTTAAGTGTGCAGCCTTTTAATAGGCAATTGGCAAAACAGATACACGATTTGTTACAGAGAAATGATAAGAGATAAAAACAATTATCTAAATTATCTAACTATCTAGTAACAAACTAAAGAATCTGCAATATAACAATCTAACAGTATAATATCCTAACAAATATTGATATCCTAACAATCTCCAACACTCCCTCTCAAGTTGGAGCATGCAAGGATGAAATGCCCAACTTGGGAAGGAATTCGAAGAACGGACGTTGTCCCAATGCTTTAGTAAACAGGTCCGCAAGTTGGGATCTTGAACGGACGTGAGCAGTGACAATGTTGTTGGCAAGAATCTGTTCTCGCACGAAATGGCAATCTATTTCAATGTGTTTTGTCCGTTCATGGAAGACAGGGTTGGCAGCTATGTGTAAGGCAGCTTGGTTGTCACAAAATAACTCCATAGGACCTGAATGTGGAACACCAAGGGAAGTAAGAAACGATTTGAGCCAAACTAACTCCGAGGTAGCTGCCGCCATGGATCTGTATTCTGCTTCTGCCGAAGAACGGGAGACCGTGACTTGTTTCTTAGTCTTCCAAGAGATTGAGGATGATCCTAGCATAATAAAAAAACCAGTAATGGATTTGCGAGTGAGAGGACAAGATGCCCAATCCGAGTCGCAGTAAGCATGAAACTGTAAGTCACAATTGGACTTAAGAAGTAAGCCTTGGCCAGGATTCCTTTTGAGATACCGAAGGACACGAACGACAGCTTCAAAGTGAGCTTGCTTAGGTTGTTGCATGAACTGTGATAAAATATGAATGGCATAACTCAAATCAGGTCGAGTGATGGTGAGGTAAATGAGTTTACCTATAAGTCTTCGATATCGTTCAGGATTGTCAAACATAGGGCCATCATTCAAGGCGAGGCGATGATTTTGTTCGATGGGAGAGTTCGCAGGCTTACTCCCACTCAAGCCTGATTCGGACAGAAGGTCCAAAGTGTACTTACGTTGACAAAGGAAAATGCCTTGCTTGCTACGAGCAATTTCAATACCCAGGAAATACTTCAGCGGACCTAAGTCTTTGATTTTGAAACATTTGTTCAGATACTCCTTGACTGCTTTACATGCATTAGGATTATTCCCTGCCACTATTATATCATCAACGTAGACTAGGACTGCTAGGAAAGCGTATAATCTGCCCTTGATTGTATAAAACCATAATGTGTCAAGGAAGAGCTGAGTTTGGAGAACCAGTTTCGTGGTGATTGCCTCAGTCCATACAAGGATTTGGTAAGACGACATACTTTGTGATTGGATCTGTCACTGAATCCGGGAGGAAACCACATGTAAACTTCTTCACTTAGGTCGCCGTTCAAGAATGCATTGTGGACGTCGAGTTGATGTAGTTCCCAATTTTTGGCAGCTGCTACAGCAAGTAGTGTACGAACACTCACCATTTTGGCCACTGGTGCATATGTCTCACTGTAATCCTCCCCAGCAATTTGATGATTTCTAGCTATCACCAACCTTGCCTTATAGCGTTCCACCGTACCGTCAAAACGGTATTTGATTTTAAACACCCATTTGCTTGGGAGAGCATGTTTGTGTGGAGGCAAATCTGTAATGTACCAAGTTTTATTATCTTCCAAAGCTTGGATTTCGTTCCTCATGGCAGCCACCCACCGTGTATCTCGCATGGCTTATCGAAAATTTCGAGGCTCTTGATTGGCGTCAATTGCTGCAACAAAGGCTCGATGTTGTTTATAAAAATTAGTTAAACTGACATAATTGCACATAGGATACTTAATACCTGAGGTGACATTGGTTCGGATGAGAGGAGGCGAGTGTGTTTCAGCCATGTGACAAGCATAATCTTGCAAATATGTGGGAAGTTTTCGTGCTCTCTGGTGTCTTGTAGGCATAACATCTTGAGAGGAATCTTGCATTGCAATAGCATCGGAGCTCCCCCTATCGTCCGTAGTGGGTTGCACTATTGTGGCAGTTTCACATGACTGCTCTTCAGTGTTTTCTGCAACTACAACGTTTTCAGTTTCATTAGGGAATGATGTAGGCAGCCGAGGGACAATAGGTTCATTCTTCTTTACTCGGAATGGAAATTCTTGTTCTCGAAACTTGACATCTCTTGACACAAAACGTTGTCCAGTCTCGATATCTAACAATCTCCAACCCTTTTGTCCTGTTGGATATCCAATTAAAATACATCGTCGAGAGCGTGGAGCGAATTTGTCATTGGGTTTGGGTCTGAAGTTAGCGAAGCACAAACATCCAAATGTTCTCAAGTAAGTGTATTCTGGTGGGACTCCATGCAATATCTCATGTGGTGACTTTCCTCCAAGAACCTTTGTAGGTGTTCTATTGATAAGATGTACAGCTGTTAGAATGCTTTCTTCCCAAAACTCAGCTGTCATACCTGCATGAAATAATAAAGCACGCGAGACATTAAGAATGTGTCTATGTCTCCTCTCTACGCGTCCATTTTGTTCGGGAGTATGTACACACGTTGTTTGCTGTAAAATGCCTTTTTCACTCAAGAGTTGCATCATTTTATTAGACTTAAATTCAGTTCCATTATCAGAACGAATTATTTTGACATTTTTCCCAAACTGATTCTGCACCATAGCCATAAATTTACACATTCGATCATAAGTTTCACTTTTCTCGGCCATCATATATACCTACACACTTCTGCTAAAATCATCGACAATAGTTAAGAAATAGTAAGCACCCGAAGAGGAAGGAGACTTGTAGGGTCCCCAAGTATCACAATGAACCAAATAAAAACTTTCTTTACTGCGTGAAGTACTCAAAGGAAACACAGATCGAGTTTGTTTGGCACATTGGTAAACATCACATGCCGCACCAGTAACATTTTTATTCAACGAAATATTAATTCCTGGAATCAAAGACAACATATCATAAGATGCATGACCTAGTCTACTATGCCACAACTCCATAGATTCTTCTGCTCGAACTGCTGAAGCCGAAGCATGCTTGGGCTGAAACACATACACTCCTTCCTTGAGCTCACCCAAACCAATCTCCCTCTTCAGTATTTGGTCCTGCAAAAGGCAATTTTTATCAGTAAAGGTTACCATCCTGCTATTATTTCGCAATAGCTGTGAAACAGAAATCAGATTGCATCTCAATTGGGGAACATATAACACATTGGATAGTTTGAATTGTGCATTAAACATCATTGTTCCTTCCTTTTCTGCACGAGTAACAGATCCGTTTGGTAAAGTGACGGACAAAGGATTAATCTTTCTTATTTCAGTCAACAAATTCAAGGATCCCGTCATGTGGCGGGAGGCTCCGCTATCAATAAGCCATTGAAAGTGTGTAATCTTACCAGACAATTTATCATTGGATGGCTGTTCAACCAAGGCAATGAGCTTGTTCATAATTTCAGGTGTCAACATTGAATTCGCTGTGACCTGCGGAGGCGCATTATTCTGGTAAGAAGCTGCTGCAGCATCTTGTTGAAGTGCATCACCTTGATAGGATGCTACGGCTGGTTGAGAGCTTTCCCAAGTCTGCATGGCATGAGCTTGTTGATGTCGTCCTCCTGATCGTCCCCTTCCACGTCCCCGTCCACCAAATCTGTTTGCTGGAAATCCAATGACGTTCCAACAACGTGAGGGATCATGGTTGGTCGGAGACAAAATTGACAAAACACACTACGATACTCGTAATCAATTAATTGATTTTTCAAAACTATTGCACCACAAATTAATAGGAAAAAGAACTATTACGCAAGTAAATATTGTAGAGACAAATTTTTTTTTTTATAGCCAACAGGGCAAGAGTCTAGAAAACAAAAACAAACAAAACATAGACAAAACACCAAAATAGAAACAGAAAACTATTGAATCACCCGAGCTCGCGGTCTTCCCACTCCGATAAAAAATTGTTGTAGCATTTCATTGTTACATAAAGTATTCTTAATTTTCATCTGTTAAATTACTCTCGATTAAACGATTACATAAAAAATGATTAGCTCAGGTTTCCTTTTAAAAATTTAATCACCAGACAAATTTAATATATATATTATGATAACATTATTATATCGCCTGGGGGGATTTATTATATGCTCTAGGCCCACCACTTATTTAATGGTCTCTTTCCCATAAATAGAAAATTTTATTTCATTTCTATCTCTTCTTTTTTGATTTTCCCTCTCAATCCTTCCCCTTTTCTATTTTACTTCAGGCCCACCAAAAAACAACTTCTAGGGGGAGTCCAAAATAAACAAAACTATCATTCACAAGTTAAAAACATAAATAAACAAACAAAAATAACAAAACACCCTTCATTAATTCTCTTAACACCCAAAATGACATAATTTTGTGGTGGCCGGAGATAAGGATACCTTAAATGACTTGAGAAATCTCTCTCTCTCTCTCTCTACATATATATATATAGGAGAGAGATCATTGACCCCAGAGTAAGACTTATAAGTCTTACTCCTCATCCTAGCCGTTGATTTCCGTCCATCCAACGGTTATAGTTTAGGAAGTTATATTAATTAATTAATTATTAATTACACTATAAATGACAACCATTGATTTCCGCTCATCAATGGCTAAGATGAGGAGTAAGACTTATAAGTCTTATTCTGGAGTCAGAAGAACCCTTCCCATATATTGGGTTTAATATTTCTGCTTTTGTTGAAGAATTTTTTTTTTTGCAACACTTACATAATTTATTCATGTCATACCATATCGTTACCCACATAATTAGTAACATAATTTAGGATTTACAGGTTATTCATGTCAGGTCAATTCGCATAATAAACGGTACACTTTGAGTTTGCAAGTTATTCGTATCGTGTTTTGTCAACCCGCGAAAAAAAGAACGTTGTGTTCAGGTAAAAGGTTTTATCCCAATTTTAAATTTGTGTCGTGTTCTAGTTGAGTGTATTCGGGTCGTGTCGTGTTGACCCTAATTTCCACCCCTAAACATTAATCTCAGGGAGCGTTCGATAGAGGAGAAATTTTTTATTCATGAGAATCACGATTCTTGGGAATATGCTTGGAAAGTGAATTTCCCAAGAATGTTACCAAAAAGCTATTTGGTAGACCAAAATATGGCGAGAAATGTTGACTCAAGCTTCTTGATTCTATGTTTGGTTGATTGTCAATGACTCATGGGAATGTGGGCTGCTTTTACAAAACTAACTTTTGATGAATTTTTGAATTTTTTTTTGATATGCCACAAAAGGGTCAAAACGTGACGTATCGCGTTATGTGAAGAGGAACGTATGATTTTGTGGAGCAGAGTATCACGACTAGGCTTTAACAAGAGATAGTATTTTAGTCATGATAATATTAAAGCAGAGTTATGTCCTATAAATTATGAAAAAATTTCCCCCCAAGGAGAAATCCAAGAATACCATCCACTTGGTGATATTATTTCATAGGATTTTATTCACCATTTTACTTTCCAAGAAAATTTTAAGAATCTTTATACCAAACATAGGTAACTAGAATTCCCAATCTGAGTTTCCTGGGAATCTAAAATTTATCCCTCTATCAACCGGTGTAATATAAAAAAGATAAAATAAAATAAAAAATGAATAGTAAAAAAAAAAATCAAAAGTGGAGCCTAAAGCGCCACCATGTCCATGTGTCTATGGTTGGTGCAAAAAGCACCATAAATAAAGTTTGGCGCAAAAAGCACCAAGTTGTGCCTTGTGCCAGCGCTTGAAACTGTGTAATTAATTGGTGCTCGGTGTGAGAAGAAAAATAATGCCAAAATACCACGTATAAGAAATAAATTAGGTGTGGCACACAAAAGTAACTAGGTAAAGGTCTTTGATTTTTTAGATTCGAATAAGATTGAGTTAGATATTTTAAAAGAGATTAGCATGTGACTTGTATATACATGTATGGGAAATGTTATATTTACAAATATTTTGTTTACGAACTACACTATGTCTGACCGGTCATACACTAATCAAGAGTGTATGACGAGAGAAAGAAAAACAGAAAAGAGAAAGCGCATAAGCAGAGAAAAGAAAAGAAAAGAAAAGAAGGAAAAAGAGAGGAAAGAAAAGAAAACAGTAAGATAAAGAAGAAAAGAAAGAAAGACAGAGAGAGAGAGAGAGAGAATGTCTAACAGTGAGTAACCCATGGAAAAGAAAATAAAGGAGAAAGAGAAAGAGAAGAAAACAGTGGGGGAAATAAAATAAGAATGTAATATTGGGAGAGAAACTCATTCTCCTAATTTCATTCTTTCTTTCATTTTATATGTAAAGTTGGTATTTTAAAGTTATTTCTTTAAAAGTTGTGAAGTGTCGTTACTCTATCCAAATACTTTCTTATAAATATTTTCTATTCTTTTGTTTTATCTGTTAACTTTGACTTTGTGGATTTGATGAACTTATTAATATTAGTTATGAGAATGATTTACGATCAAGATTATAGAATTAAGAAATTCCTTTGATACTAAATGGATATTAATGGAATATCTATTCTTTTACTGAATGCTTCTGATGTGACTGACGCACAAGATGCGGTAGTAACATTGGTAGTAACATTATTTGGTTGTCACAATATCGTATCCCTTATCAAAATAAGCTATTTATTTTCTTTAAATAATTTTATAGCGATATCGGTTAAAAAATAGATAAAATAAAATAATATATGATTTGAATTTATTTTCATGATAAAAATAAGTTAATTTTTTAAAATTTATTTGCCTTAAATGCATTAGATGAGGATATAAAATAAAAAAGAGGAAAAAGAATTATATGTACAAAATTGTATGGATATAATTGATATTATTAATTGAAATTTTTTAATTTACAATTAAATAACTTATATTTTTAGGTACATAGTTTTTATTTATAGTATGATAATAATATAAGGTAAAAGCTGAGAAAAAAATTATATATATATAAGTCGACAAGGGATCTATGTGATATATTTTTATAACCATAGTAATGAGTATAAACAAATTTGTATTTTTTCGGGGGTGATTTTAAGTGTTGCACAGTACATTAAATAATAACCCTTTCTTATTTTCCATATGTAAAATTAATAATGTCAAACATGTACAAAATTAAACCAACAAGAGACTGTTAAGAAATTATATTTTCTAATAATTATTGTGGGTCACATATTATATTAATAATTATATTGTGTTATTTATATATATTGGGTAAATTAAAGTGATCAGTTAAATATTTCCAAATAGATTCCTAAGTGAGTATGGGCTTAATGAGTGGATACCGGTGTTGGGCCAACTAGGTATAATGAGATCTTATTGGCCCAACAATAAAGATAAAAACACTATATAAGGGTTATGGTCCCCAATACGTCAAATATATAACCCTAGTTTCTCTTCCCCATCAAGAGAGAGACGACACACTAAGGAATAAGGTTTTAGGGTGATTTGACTGAGAAAGACTACAAACTCCAAGAGACAAGATCAAAGTTATTCCGCTGCAATGGAGATAGGTATTCCTCCACCTTTATGTTGTTCTTATTTTTCTTTATGATTTGGTATGATGGATCTTGGCTTGTGGGTGATAGTTATCACCATAAAGTTTAGAGGAATTAAAAATTCCAACAATTGGTATCAGAGCCATCATCATATTGAATTATGAGGGAATTAAGTTTTGTGATTTTTATATATGATTAATCATGAAAAGTTTTTGCTTTATTGTCTTTTGGCATAAAGTTTATTATTTTTTGAACGTGGGTTCCATCTTATGTATTTTGTATTAGCTATGTAGTGTTATTTTTGTTCGCTGACAGTGATTTTTTGGTTTTGGAACAAAAGCTACTTTTTTTTAGAAAAAACTAGGATTCACAGTTTAATAAAGGTTTATTATTTAAATTTTGAATCTGTGAATAGATGGAATGTTTGGAAGAATTTTGGCTTTATAATCGATGAGGTTTTATTGTTTGAATTTTTTGAATAAACAATGAATTCTCTTAGAAAATTTTGGACTTGTGATTTGAAAGAAATCAAATGTTTAAGGTCTTTGGTTTTGGGGTTTTCCTTATATTTGATATTCTTTGTTAAAAGCTAAATATAATTTTTTTTTTTGGATATTATGCATCATTTTCAAGCTTTCATTTGAAAAGGCTTACATGTGCGTTGTTTGTGCATCATTTTTTTAAGCCTTATAATGAATAGGTATTTATTGTTAATGGTATAAGGATAAAGTATGTATGTATATACATTGAGGATTGATAAAGAATAATTTTCTTTATTGTTGTTATTTTGGTTTTAAATGAGTTTATTATCCCTAAAGGTTTCTATTTGAAATTAAATATGATAGATTTGTTAGCCGCCACAGTGGCCAAATTTATAAAAGGTTAATTTGATTTCAAATAAGTTCGTCATATAAATATATTTTATTTATGCAAATATTAATCGGCCCACAGGAAGGTTATTGTTTGGCCAAATAACATATGTTGTGTGATCATGTGTGTGTTTATTGCTTATGCGAATAGTGATCGGCCCACAAGAAGGTTATTATTTGGCCAAGTAACAAACATACCTGTGGTAATAAATATGTGACAATTATCAAGAATTCTCCATGTAATTCATAGTCGGCCCACAGGAAGGCTATGATTTGACAGGACTTATTGTCAATGTTTGATTACTACATTAAGAGTACCACTTACAAGTTGATATTTTTGTCCACAGACTAAATATTAATGTTGTGCTAGATATCTTATAATAAATTCATTTTACTTCGGATTATTTGTCTATATCGTGTATGAATATATATGATATGACATGTTATTAGTATGTTATCTTTTTTGGTTCTCTGTATAGTTTCTGCTACCGCTGCCAATTATGTTGCTCAAGTGAATTCGCTTCCAATGCTTAATGGGGCAAATTTCAAGCTGTGGAAAGAGAATGTGGAAATTGTTCTCGGCTGCATGGATCTCGACAATGCGCTAAGGACTGAGAAACCCACTTCCACTCAGGAAAATCCAAACACGGATAAAATTGAGAAGTGGGAACGCTCAAATCGCATGTGTTTGATGATCATGAAACGTTCCATTCCGGAGGCGTTTAGGGGCTCGATTGTTGAGACTATTGATGCCAAGTTGTTTCTGAAGGAACTCGAGCAATACTTTGCTCGAAATGAAAAGGCTAAAATTGGTCAAACCTTGTCCAAACTCATAAACATGAGGTATAAAGGAAAGGGAAACATAAGGGAGTACATTATGGAAATGTCTAATCTTGCTGGAAAACTAAAGGCATTAAAGTTAGAGCTGCCCTCTGAGTTGCTCATGTACTTAGTTATTATTTCTCTTCCTGCACAATACGGTCAATTTGTGGTGAGTTATAACACTCAAAAAGGAAAAATGGACTCTTAATGAGCTCATTTCTCACTGTGTGCAAGAGGAAGAGAGGTTACAGCGAGAGAAGACTGATAGTGCTCACTTGGCATCAACCTCTCAAGACAAGAAAAGAAAGAGAGCTAAGGATAATGCAGATGCTTTGCCAAAGAAGCAAAAGAAGCAGGACCAGAAATTCACTTGCTTCTTTTGTAAGATATCTGGACACATGAAGAAAGAGTGTTCCAAATACAAGGCATGGCGCGGAAGGAAGGGTACGACTCTCACTTTAGTTTGTTGGTACTGGTTCTGTGGCACAAGCGTTTAGGTAATATCTCTAAACAGAGAATTCAGAGGCTTGTGACTGATGGAATTCTTGAACCCCTTGATTTGGATGATTTTGAGGTGTGCATTGAATGCATAAAGGAGAAACAGACAAACATAAGGAAAATAGGTTCCAACAGAGCTTCATACGTCTTAGAATTGATTCATACGGATATTTGTGGACCATTTCCTATAGCCTCTTGGAATGGTCAACAATACTTTATCACATTCATAGACGACTATTCAAGATTTGGATACCTATATTTGATTAGAGAGAAGTCACAATCATTGGATGTGTTCAAAGAATTTAAAGCTGAAGTTGAACTTCAGTTAGGCAAGAAAATTAAGGCCATTAGATCTGATCGTGGTGGTGAATACTATGGTAGATCTGATGGATCAGGTGAACAACGTCCAGGGCCCTTTGCGATCTTCCTAAAGGAGTGTGGAATCATCCCGCAATACACAATGCCAGGTAAACCTAGCATGAATGGTGTTGCGGAAAGGCGAAACCGGACTCTTAAAGACATGGTGATGAGTACGCTTAGTCATTCTTCATTGCCATAATCACTTTGGGGAGAAGCACTAAAGACTGTAGTTTATATCCTTAATAGGGTTCCCAGCAAAGCAGTGGCAAAAACCCCTTATGAGCTATGGAATGGAAAGAAACCTAGCATAAGGCATTTACACATTTGGGGTTGTCCAGCAAAAGCAAGGCCTTATAGGCCAAATGAAAGAAAGTTGGACTCAAGAACAATCAGCTGCTATTTTGTTGGATATGTTGAACGCTCTCGGGGCTTTAAGTTTTATAATCCCACTACAAGATCCTTTTTTGGAGACGGGAAATGCCAGATTCCTTGAGGATGTTGAGTTTGGGGGAAGATAAAATAAAGAATGTTGTCTTTGATGAGGAAGAAAATAATATTTATCTTCCTAATATTGTCATCATTCAAGATGCGATTACGGAACAAGCAATTAATGATCAGGTCCCTGTTCATGACATTGTTATGGAACAGGCTTTGGTCCCTGACATTGTTTTGGGTCAAGACAATAATGAATCACCCCCTATGCCACCTATAGAACAAACTCAACAAACTCAAGAAGTGCCATTAAGGAGATCCACTAGGGAAAGGAGAAATGCAATTCCGGATGATTATATTGTGTTTCTTCAAGAGCATGAAAATATTTTAAGCTTGAAGGAAGATGATCCAATCAACTTCCAACAAGTCTTAGAAAGCTCTAATGCTCATAAATGGATTGATGCCATGAAAGATGAGATGCAATCTATGAAAGACAACGACGTTTGGGATCTTATTGAGTTTCCTAAAGGTGCGAAACCCATTGGTTGTAAATGGATATTTAAAACCAAAAAATAAAGAGACTTTCTCTCCGGTTTCTACGAAGGACTCCTTTAGGACAATAATGACGCTTGTGGCTCATTTGGATTTGGAGCTACATCAGATAGACGTAAAGACAGCGTTTCTCAATGGCAACATTGATGAGACAATTTATATGGTGCAACCAGAAAACTTTGTATTGGGAGATTCAAAGTCTATGGTTTGCAAATTGAAAAAGTCCATCTATGGCCTTAAGCAAGCTTCTCGTCAATGGTACCACAAATTCCATCAGGTTATTATCTCCTATGGCTTTGAGGTGAACTTAGTGGATGATTGTGTGTATCACAAGTTCAGTGGGAGTAAATTCATATTCCTGATACTATATGTTGATGATATCTTACTTGCCAGTAGCGATATAGGCTTATTGCATGAAACCAAAAAACTTCTCACTAAAGATTTTGAGATGAAGGACCTTGGTGATGCATCTTTTGTCTTAGGAATACAGATACTTCGAGATCGCGCTCAAGGTATCCTACGGTTATCACAAAAGGCCTACATTGAAAAGATTTTGGATAGATTTGGCATGAAGGATTGTACGTCAGGAGATACGCCCATATCTAGGGGAGACAAGTTTAGTCTTTCCCAATGCCCTAAAGGTAAGCTTGAGATGATAGAAATGACAAAGGTACCTTATGCTTCGGCAGTAGGAAGCCTTATGTATGCCCAGGTTTGTACTCGCCCTGATATAGCATTTATAGTGGGAGTGTTAGGAAGATACTTGAGCAATCCTGGAATGGATCATTGGAAAGCAGCCAAGAGGGTTATGCGGTATTTAAAGAGAACTAAAGATTATATGCTTACATATCGGAGGTCATATGAATTAGAGATCGTCGGATATACTGACTCTGATTTTGCTGGATGCCAAGATAGTAAAAGATCTACGTCAGGTTATGTCTACATGTTGGCTGGAGGAGCTATTTCTTGGAAGAGTGTTAAACAGACACTCGTAGCTTCCTCTACTATGGCCGCTGAATTTGTAGCTTGTTTTGAGGCATCCAACCTTGGGGTATGGCTGCGAAACTTTGTCACAGGGCTGCATATAGTGAGTGGTGTTAAAAGGCCACTGAAGATTTATTGTGACAACAGGTCAGCAGTGTTGTACTCCAACAACAACAGAAGCTCTTCAAAATCGAAGCACATCGATATAAAGTTTCTGGTTGTTAAAGAAAGAGTTCAGAGTGGTCAGATTTCCATAGAACACATAAGGACGAACTCCATGCTTGCGGATCCGCTTACTAAAGGCTTAGTGCCTAAGGTCTTTCACGAGCATACAACTCATATGGGTGTTGTTTTGTTCGATGACACTACGGTTTAGTGGGAGGTCTTTATGTTAGTGGTCTATGAAGATTAAATTTTCTTAGAATAAAGAATTCAATGTTATTTTCCCTCTGAATGTATTAAATTTTGTGCTTGTGTTTCTGCTTTGTGTATGCAGAAAATTTAGGATTGATCTCATAAAGATTAAAGTAGGACCAGTTGGAAATAGGCATGGTAAGATCACATTGCATGTAATTTCCATGCCACTCATCCATACTTGATCTATGTCATTGAATATATTGGTGCGATGACCATGGAAGGTTTAGTTACGCTTGAAAGTGACAAAAGCCGCCATGATCTCATATTGATATAGGA